>NC_074687.1:24783565-24853565 GCF_029448725.1 Salvelinus fontinalis
ATCCTACAAGGCCCTGACCTCACAGTGTTAACAACATCCTACAAGGCCCTGACCTCACAGTGTTAACAACATCCTACAAGGCCCTGACCTCACAGTGTTAACAACAAGGCCCTGACCTCACAGTGTTAACAACAAGGCCCTGACCTCACAGTGTTAACAACAAGGCCCTGACCTCACAGTGTTAACAACATCCTACAAGGCCCTGATCTCACAGTGTTAACAACATCCTACAAGGCCCTGACCTCACAGTGTTAACAACATCCTACAAGGCCCTGACCTCACAGTGTTAACAACAAGGCCCTGACCTCACAGTGTTAACAACATCCTAAAAGGCCCTGACCTCACAGCGTTAACAACATCCTACAAGGCCCTGACCTCACAGTGTTCACAACATCCTACAAGGCCCTGATCTCACAGCGTTAACAACAAGGCCCTGATCTCACAGCGTTAACAACATCCTACAAGGCCCTGACCTCACAGTGTTAACAACATCCTACAAGGCCCTGACCTCACAGTGTTAACAACAAGGCCCTGACCTCACAGTGTTAACAACATCCTACAAGGCCCTGACCTCACAGCGTTAACAACAAGGCCCTGATCTCACAGTGTTAACAACATCCTACAAGGCCCTGACCTCACAGTGTTAACAACATCCTACAAGGCCCTGACCTCACAGCGTTAACAACAAGGCCCTGACCTCACAGTGTTAACAACATCCTACAAGGCCCTGACCTCACAGTGTTAACAACATCCTACAAGGCCCTGACCTCACAGTGTTAACAACATCCTACAAGGCCCTGACCTCACAGTGTTAACAACAAGGCCCTGACCTCACAGTGTTAACAACAAGGCCCTGACCTCACAGTGTTAACAACAAGGCCCTGACCTCACAGTGTTAACAACATCCTACAAGGCCCTGATCTCACAGTGTTAACAACATCCTACAAGGCCCTGACCTCACAGCGTTAACAACATCCTACAAGGCCCTGACCTCACAGCGTTAACAACAAGGCCCTGATCTCACAGTGTTAACAACATCCTACAAGGCCCTGACCTCACAGTGTTAACAACAAGGCCCTGACCTCACAGTGTTAACAACATCCTACAAGGCCCTGACCTCACAGCGTTAACAACATTCTACAAGGCCCTGACCACACAGTGTTAACAACAAGGCCCTGACCTCACAGTGTTAACAACAAGGCCCTGACCACACAGTGTTAACAACAAGGCCCTGACCTCACAGTGTTAACAACAAGGCCCTGATCTCACAGCGTTAAAAACATCCTACAAGGCCCTGACCTCACAGTGTTAACAACAAGGCCCTGACCTCACAGTGTTAACAACATCCTACAAGGCCCTGACCTCACAGTGTTAACAACAAGGCCCTGACCTCACAGTGTTAACAACATCCTAAAAGGCCCTGACCTCACAGTGTTAACAACATCCTACAAGGCCCTGACCTCACAGTGTTAACAACATCCTACAAGGCCCTGACCTCACAGTGTTAACAACAAGGCCCTGACCTCACAGTGTTAACAACATCCTACAAGGCCCTGACCTCACAGTGTTAACAACATCCTACAAGGCCCTGACCTCACAGCGTTAACAACATCCTACAAGGCCCTGACCACACAGTGTTAACAACATCCTACAAGGCCCTGACCTCACAGTGTTAACAACATCCTACAAGGCCCTGACCTCACAGTGTTAACAACATCCTACAAGGCCCTGACCTCACAGTGTTAACAACATCCTACAAGGCCCTGACCTCACAGTGTTAACAACATCCTACAAGGCCCTGACCACACAGTGTTAACAACAAGGCCCTGACCTCACAGCGTTAACAACATCCTACAAGGCCCTGACCTCACAGCGTTAACAACATCCTACAAGGCCCTGACCACACAGCGTTAACAACAAGGCCCTGACCTCACAGTGTTAACAACATCCTACAAGGCCCTGATCTCACAGTGTTAACAACAAGGCCCTGACCTCACAGTGTTAACAACATCCTACAAGGCCCTGACCTCACAGTGTTAACAACATCCTACAAGGCCCTGACCTCACAGTGTTAACAACATCCTACAAGGCCCTGATCTCACAGTGTTAACAACAAGGCCCTGACCTCACAGCGTTAACAACATCCTACAAGGCCCTGACCTCACAGTGTTAACAACAAGGCCCTGACCTCACAGTGTTAACAACATCCTACAAGGCCCTGATCTCACAGTGTTAACAACATCCTACAAGGCCCTGACCTCACAGTGTTAACAACAAGGCCCTGACCTCAAAGTGTTAACAACAAGGCCCTGACCTCACAGTGTTAACAACATCCTACAAGGCCCTGACCTCACAGTGTTAACAACAAGGCCCTGATCTCACAGTGTTAACAACATCCTACAAGGCCCTGACCACACAGTGTTAACAACAAGGCCCTGACCTCACAGTGTTAACAACAAGGCCCTGATCTCACAGCGTTAAAAACATCCTACAAGGCCCTGACCTCACAGTGTTAACAACAAGGCCCTGACCTCACAGTGTTAACAACATCCTACAAGGCCCTGACCTCACAGTGTTAACAACAAGGCCCTGACCTCACAGTGTTAACAACATCCTAAAAGGCCCTGACCTCACAGTGTTAACAACATCCTACAAGGCCCTGACCTCACAGTGTTAACAACATCCTACAAGGCCCTGACCTCACAGTGTTAACAACAAGGCCCTGACCTCACAGTGTTAACAACATCCTACAAGGCCCTGACCTCACAGTGTTAACAACATCCTACAAGGCCCTGACCTCACAGCGTTAACAACATCCTACAAGGCCCTGACCACACAGTGTTAACAACATCCTACAAGGCCCTGACCTCACAGTGTTAACAACATCCTACAAGGCCCTGACCTCACAGTGTTAACAACATCCTACAAGGCCCTGACCTCACAGTGTTAACAACATCCTACAAGGCCCTGACCTCACAGTGTTAACAACATCCTACAAGGCCCTGACCACACAGTGTTAACAACAAGGCCCTGACCTCACAGCGTTAACAACATCCTACAAGGCCCTGACCTCACAGCGTTAACAACATCCTACAAGGCCCTGACCACACAGCGTTAACAACAAGGCCCTGACCTCACAGTGTTAACAACATCCTACAAGGCCCTGATCTCACAGTGTTAACAACAAGGCCCTGACCTCACAGTGTTAACAACATCCTACAAGGCCCTGACCTCACAGTGTTAACAACATCCTACAAGGCCCTGACCTCACAGTGTTAACAACATCCTACAAGGCCCTGATCTCACAGTGTTAACAACAAGGCCCTGACCTCACAGCGTTAACAACATCCTACAAGGCCCTGACCTCACAGTGTTAACAACAAGGCCCTGACCTCACAGTGTTAACAACATCCTACAAGGCCCTGATCTCACAGTGTTAACAACATCCTACAAGGCCCTGACCTCACAGTGTTAACAACAAGGCCCTGACCTCAAAGTGTTAACAACAAGGCCCTGACCTCACAGTGTTAACAACATCCTACAAGGCCCTGACCTCACAGTGTTAACAACAAGGCCCTGACCTCACAGCGTTAACAACATCCTACAAGGCCCTGATCTCACAGCGTTAACAACATCCTACAAGGCCCTGACCTCACAGCGTTAACAACAAGGCCCTGACCACACAGTGTTAACAACAACCTACAAGGCCCTGACCTCACAGTGTTAACAACATCCTACAAGGCCCTGACCTCACAGTGTTAACAACAAGGCCCTGACCTCACAGTGTTAACAACATCCTAAAAGGCCCTGACCTCACAGCGTTAACAACATCCTACAAGGCCCTGACCTCACAGCGTTAACAACAAGGCCCTGACCTCACAGCGTTAACAACATCCTACAAGGCCCTGACCACACAGTGTTAACAACAACCTACAAGGCCCTGACCTCACAGCGTTAACAACAAGGCCCTGACCTCACAGTGTTAACAACATCCTACAAGGCCCTGACCTCACAGTGTTAACAACAAGGCCCTGACCTCACAGTGTTAACAACATCCTACAAGGCCCTGACCTCACAGTGTTAACAACAAGGCCCTGACCTCACAGTGTTAACAACATCCTACAAGGCCCTGACCTCACAGTGTTAACAACATCCTACAAGGCCCTGACCACACAGTGTTAACAACAAGGCCCTGACCTCACAGCGTTAACAACATCCTACAAGGCCCTGACCTCACAGTGTTAACAACATCCTACAAGGCCCTGACCTCACAGTGTTAACAACATCCTACAAGGCCCTGACCTCACAGTGTTAACAACAAGGGCCTGATCTCACAGTGTTAACAACATCCTACAAGGCCCTGACGTCACAGCGTTAACAACATCCTACAAGGCCCTGACCTCACAGTGTTAACAACAAGGCCCTGACCTCACAGCGTTAACAACATCCTACAAGGCCCTGACCTCACAGTGTTAACAACAAGGCCCTGACCTCACAGTGTTAACAACATCCTACAAGGCCCTGACCTCACAGCGTTAACAACAAGGCCCTGACCTCACAGTGTTAACAACATCCTACAAGGCCCTGACCTCACAGTGTTAACAACATCCTACAAGGCCCTGACCTCACAGTATTAACAACATCCTACAAGGCCCTGACCTCACAGCGTTAACAACATCCTACAAGGCCCTGACCTCACAGTATTAACAACATCCTACAAGGCCCTGACCTCACAGTGTTAACAACAAGGCCCTGACCTCACAGTGTTAACAACATCCTACAAGGCCCTGACCTCACAGCGTTAACAACAAGGCCCTGACCTCACAGTGTTAACAACATCCTACAAGGCCCTGACCTCACAGTGTTAACAACATCCTACAAGGCCCTGATCTCACAGTGTTAACAACATCCTACAAGGCCCTGACCTCACAGTGTTAACAACATCCTACAAGGCCCTGACCTCACAGTGTTAACAACAAGGCCCTGACCTCACAGTGTTAACAACATCCTACAAGGCCCTGACCTCACAGCGTTAACAACATCCTACAAGGCCCTGACCTCACAGCGTTAACAACAAGGCCCTGACCTCACAGTGTTAACAACATCCTACAAGGCCCTGACCTCACAGTGTTAACAACAACCTACAAGGCCCTGACCTCACAGTGTTAACAACATCCTACAAGGCCCTGACCTCACAGTGTTAACAACATCCTACAAGGCCCTGACCTCACAGTGTTAACAACAAGGCCCTGACCTCACAGTGTTAACAACAACCTACAAGGCCCTGACCTCACAGTGTTAACAACATCCTACAAGGCCCTGACCTCACAGTGTTAACAACATCCTACAAGGCCCTGACCTCACAGTGTTAACAACATCCTACAAGGCCCTGACCTCACAGTGTTAACAACAAGGCCCTGACCTCACAGTGTTAACAACAAGGCCCTGATCTCACAGTGTTAACAACATCCTACAAGGCCCTGACCTCACAGTGTTAACAACAAGGCCCTGACCTCACAGTGTTAACAACATCCTACAAGGCCCTGACCTCACAGTGTTAACAACATCCTACAAGGCCCTGACCTCACAGTGTTAACAACAAGGCCCTGACCTCACAGTGTTAACAACAAGGCCCTGACCTCACAGTGTTAACAACATCCTACAAGGCCCTGACCTCACAGTGTTAACAACAAGGCCCTGATCTCACAGTGTTAACAACAAGGCCCTGACCTCACAGTGTTAACAACATCCTACAAGGCCCTGACCTCACAGTGTTAACAACAAGGCCCTGACCTCACAGTGTTAACAACATCCTACAAGGCCCTGACCTCACAGTGTTAACAACAAGGCCCTGACCTCACAGTGTTAACAACATCCTACAAGGCCCTGACCTCACAGTGTTAACAACATCCTACAAGGCCCTGACCTCACAGTGTTAACAACAAGGCCCTGACCTCACAGTGTTAACAACATCCTACAAGGCCCTGACCTCACAGTGTTAACAACATCCTACAAGGCCCTGACCTCACAGCGTTAACAACATCCTACAAGGCCCTGACCTCACAGTGTTAACAACAAGGCCCTGACCTCACAGCGTTAACAACAAGGCCCTGACCTCACAGCGTTAACAACATCCTACAAGGCCCTGACCTCACAGTGTTAACAACAAGGCCCTGACCTCACAGTGTTAACAACATCCTACAAGGCCCTGACCTCACAGCGTTAACAACATCCTACAAGGCCCTGACCTCACAGTGTTAACAACAAGGCCCTGACCTCACAGTGTTAACAACATCCTACAAGGCCCTGACCTCACAGCGTTAACAACATCCTACAAGGCCCTGACCTCACAGTGTTAACAACAAGGCCCTGACCTCACAGCGTTAACAACATCCTACAAGGCCCTGACAACACAGCGTTAACAACATCCTACAAGGCCCTGACCTCACAGTGTTAACAACAAGGCCCTGATCTCACAGTGTTAACAACATCCTACAAGGCCCTGACCTCACAGTGTTAACAACATCCTACAAGGCCCTGACCACACAGCGTTAACAACATCCTACAAGGCCCTGACCGCACAGTGTTAACAACAAGGCCCTGATCTCACAGTGTTAACAACATCCTACAAGGCCCTGACCTCACAGTGTTAACAACATCCTACAAGGCCCTGACCACACAGCGTTAACAACATCCTACAAGGCCCTGACCTCACAGTGTTAACAACAAGGCCCTGATCTCACAGTGTTAACAACATCCTACAAGGCCCAGACCTCACAGTGTTAACAACATCCTACAAGGCCCTGACCTCACAGTGTTAACAACATCCTACAAGGCCCTGACCTCACAGTGTTAACAACAAGGCCCTGACCTCACAGTGTTAACAACATCCTACAAGGCCCTGACCTCACAGTGTTAACAACATCCTTCAAGGCCCTGACCTCACAGTGTTAACAACAAGGCCCTGACCTCACAGCGTTAACAACATCCTACAAGGCCCTGACCTCACAGTGTTAACAACAAGGCCCTGACCTCACAGTGTTAACAACATCCTACAAGGCCCTGACCTCACAGTGTTAACAACATCCTACAAGGCCCTGACCTCACAGTGTTAACAACATCCTACAAGGCCCTGACCTCACAGCGTTAACAACATCCTACAAGGCCCTGACCTCACAGTGTTAACAACATCCTACAAGGCCCTGACCTCACAGTGTTAACAACAAGGCCCTGACCTAGCAGTATTAACAACATCCTACAAGGCCCTGATCTCACAGTGTTAACAACAAGGCCCTGACCTCACAGCGTTAACAACATCCTACAAGGCCCTGACCACACAGTGTTAACAACATCCTACAAGGCCCTGACCTCACAGTGTTAACAACATCCTACAAGGCCCTGACCTCACAGTGTTAACAACAAGGCCCTGACCTCACAGTGTTACAACATCCTACAAGGCCCTGACCTCACAGTGTTAACAACAACCTACAAGGCCCTGACCTCACAGTGTTAACAACATCCTACAAGGCCCTGACCTCACAGCGTTAACAACAAGGCCCTGACCTCACAGTGTTAACAACATCCTACAAGGCCCTGACCTCACAGTGTTAACAACATCCTACAAGGCCCTGACCTCACAGTGTTAACAACAAGGCCCTGACCTCACAGCGTTAACAACATCCTACAAGGCCCTGACCACACAGTGTTAACAACATCCTACAAGGCCCTGACCTCACAGTGTTAACAACATCCTACAAGGCCCTGATCTCACAGTGTTAACAACATCCTACAAGGCCCTGACCTCACAGCGTTAACAACAAGGCCCTGACCTCACAGTGTTAACAACATCCTACAAGGCCCTGACCTCACAGTGTTAACAACATCCTACAAGGCCATGACCACACAGTGTTAACAACATCCTACAAGGCCCTGACCTCACAGTGTTAACAACATCCTACAAGGCCCTGACCTCACAGTGTTAACAACAAGGCCCTGACCTCACAGTGTTAACAACATCCTACAAGGCCCTGACCACACAGTGTTAACAACATCCTACAAGGCCCTGACCACACAGTGTTAACAACAACCTACAAGGCCCTGACCTCACAGTGTTAACAACATCCTACAAGGCCCTGACCTCACAGTGTTAACAACATCCTACAAGGCCCTGACCACACAGTGTTAACAACATCCTACAAGGCCCTGACCACACAGTGTTAACAACATCCTACAAGGCCCTGACCACACAGTGTTAACAACATCCTACAAGGCCCTGACCTCACAGTGTTAACAACAAGGCCCTGACCTCACAGTGTTAACAACATCCTACAAGGCCCTGACCTCACAGCGTTAACAACATCCTACAAGGCCCTGACCTCACAGTGTTAACAACATCCTACAAGGCCCTGATCTCACAGTGTTAACAACATCCTACAAGGCCCTGACCTCACAGCGTTAACAACAAGGCCCTGACCTCACAGTGTTAACAACATCCTACAAGGCCCTGACCTCACAGCGTTAACAACATCCTACAAGGCCCTGACCTCACAGCGTTAACAACAAGGCCCTGACCTCACAGCGTTAACAACATCCTACAAGGCCCTGACCTCACAGCGTTAACAACAAGGCCCTGACCTCACAGTGTTAACAACATCCTACAAGGCCCTGACCTCACAGCGTTAACAACATCCAACAAGGCCCTGACCTCACAGTGTTAACAACAAGGCCCTGACCTCACAGCGTTAACAACATCCTACAAGGCCCTGACCTCACAGTGTTAACAACATCCTACAAGGCCCTGACCTCACAGTGTTAACAACATCCTACAAGGCCCTGACCTCACAGTGTTAACAACATCCTACAAGGCCCTGACCTCACAGCGTTAACAACATCCTACAAGGCCCTGACCTCACAGTGTTAACAACATCCTACCAGGCCCTGACCTCACAGCGTTAACAACATCCTACAAGGCCCTGACCTCACAGCGTTAACAACATCCTACAAGGCCCTGACCTCACAGTGTTAACAACAAGGCCCTGACCTCACAGTGTTAACAACATCCTACAAGGCCCTGACCACACAGTGTTAACAACAAGGCCCTGACCTCACAGTGTTAACAACATCCTACAAGGCCCTGACCTCACAGCGTTAACAACATCCTACAAGGCCCTGACCTCACAGTGTTAACAACAAGGCCCTGACCTCACAGTGTTAACAACATCCTACAAGGCCCTAACCTCACAGTGTTAACAACAAGGCCCTGACCTCACAGTGTTAACAACATCCTACAAGGCCCTGACCTCACAGTGTTAACAACATCCTACAAGGCCCTGACCTCACAGTGTTAACAACATCCTACAAGGCCCTGACCTCACAGTGTTAACAACATCCTACAAGGCCCTGACCTCACAGTGTTAACAACAAGGCCCTGACCTCACAGTGTTAACAACATCCTACAAGGCCCTGACCTCACAGTGTTAACAACATCCTACAAGGCCCTGACCTCACAGTGTTAACAACATCCTACAAGGCCCTGACCTCACAGTGTTAACAACATCCTACAAGGCCCTGACCTCACAGTGTTAACAACAAGGCCCTGACCTCACAGTGTTAACAACATCCTACAAGGCCCTGACCTCACAGTGTTAACAACATCCTACAAGGCCCTGACCTCACAGCGTTAACAACATCCTACAAGGCCCTGACCACACAGTGTTAACAACATCCTACAAGGCCCTGACCTCACAGTGTTAACAACATCCTACAAGGCCCTGACCTCACAGTGTTAACAACATCCTACAAGGCCCTGACCTCACAGTGTTAACAACATCCTACAAGGCCCTGACCTCACAGTGTTAACAACATCCTACAAGGCCCTGACCACACAGTGTTAACAACAAGGCCCTGACCTCACAGCGTTAACAACATCCTACAAGGCCCTGACCTCACAGCGTTAACAACATCCTACAAGGCCCTGACCACACAGCGTTAACAACAAGGCCCTGACCTCACAGTGTTAACAACATCCTACAAGGCCCTGATCTCACAGTGTTAACAACAAGGCCCTGACCTCACAGTGTTAACAACATCCTACAAGGCCCTGACCTCACAGTGTTAACAACATCCTACAAGGCCCTGACCTCACAGTGTTAACAACATCCTACAAGGCCCTGACCTCACAGTGTTAACAACAAGGCCCTGACCTCACAGCGTTAACAACATCCTACAAGGCCCTGACCTCACAGTGTTAACAACAAGGCCCTGACCTCACAGTGTTAACAACATCCTACAAGGCCCTGATCTCACAGTGTTAACAACATCCTACAAGGCCCTGACCTCACAGTGTTAACAACAAGGCCCTGACCTCAAAGTGTTAACAACAAGGCCCTGACCTCACAGTGTTAACAACATCCTACAAGGCCCTGACCTCACAGTGTTAACAACAAGGCCCTGACCTCACAGCGTTAACAACATCCTACAAGGCCCTGATCTCACAGCGTTAACAACATCCTACAAGGCCCTGACCTCACAGCGTTAACAACAAGGCCCTGACCACACAGTGTTAACAACAACCTACAAGGCCCTGACCTCACAGTGTTAACAACATCCTACAAGGCCCTGACCTCACAGTGTTAACAACAAGGCCCTGACCTCACAGTGTTAACAACATCCTAAAAGGCCCTGACCTCACAGTGTTAACAACATCCTACAAGGCCCTGACCTCACAGCGTTAACAACAAGGCCCTGACCTCACAGCGTTAACAACATCCTACAAGGCCCTGACCACACAGTGTTAACAACAACCTACAAGGCCCTGACCTCACAGCGTTAACAACAAGGCCCTGACCTCACAGTGTTAACAACATCCTACAAGGCCCTGACCTCACAGTGTTAACAACAAGGCCCTGACCTCACAGTGTTAACAACATCCTACAAGGCCCTGACCTCACAGTGTTAACAACAAGGCCCTGACCTCACAGTGTTAACAACATCCTACAAGGCCATGACCTCACAGTGTAAACAACATCCTACAAGGCCCTGACCACACAGTGTTAACAACAAGGCCCTGACCTCACAGCGTTAACAACATCCTACAAGGCCCTGACCTCACAGTGTTAACAACATCCTACAAGGCCCTGACCTCACAGTGTTAACAACATCCTACAAGGCCCTGACCTCACAGTGTTAACAACAAGGCCCTGATCTCACAGTGTTAACAACATCCTACAAGGCCCTGACGTCACAGCGTTAACAACATCCTACAAGGCCCTGACCTCACAGTGTTAACAACAAGGCCCTGACCTCACAGCGTTAACAACATCCTACAAAGCCCTGACCTCACAGTGTTAACAACAAGGCCCTGACCTCACAGTGTTAACAACATCCTACAAGGCCCTGACCTCACAGCGTTAACAACAAGGCCCTGACCTCACAGTGTTAACAACATCCTACAAGGCCCTGACCTCACAGTGTTAACAACATCCTACAAGGCCCTGACCTCACAGTATTAACAACATCCTACAAGGCCCTGACCTCACAGCGTTAACAACATCCTACAAGGCCCTGACCTCACAGTATTAACAACATCCTACAAGGCCCTGACCTCACAGTGTTAACAACAAGGCCCTGACCTCACAGTGTTAACAACATCCTACAAGGCCCTGACCTCACAGCGTTAACAACAAGGCCCTGACCTCACAGTGTTAACAACATCCTACAAGGCCCTGACCTCACAGTGTTAACAACATCCTACAAGGCCCTGATCTCACAGTGTTAACAACATCCTACAAGGCCCTGACCTCACAGTGTTAACAACATCCTACAAGGCCCTGACCTCACAGTGTTAACAACAAGGCCCTGACCTCACAGTGTTAACAACATCCTACAAGGCCCTGACCTCACAGCGTTAACAACATCCTACAAGGCCCTGACCTCACAGCGTTAACAACAAGGCCCTGACCTCACAGTGTTAACAACATCCTACAAGGCCCTGACCTCACAGTGTTAACAACAACCTACAAGGCCCTGACCTCACAGTGTTAACAACATCCTACAAGGCCCTGACCTCACAGTGTTAACAACATCCTACAAGGCCCTGACCTCACAGTGTTAACAACAAGGCCCTGACCTCACAGTGTTAACAACAACCTACAAGGCCCTGACCTCACAGTGTTAACAACATCCTACAAGGCCCTGACCTCACAGTGTTAACAACATCCTACAAGGCCCTGACCTCACAGTGTTAACAACATCCTACAAGGCCCTGACCTCACAGTGTTAACAACAAGGCCCTGACCTCACAGTGTTAACAACAAGGCCCTGATCTCACAGTGTTAACAACATCCTACAAGGCCCTGACCTCACAGTGTTAACAACAAGGCCCTGACCTCACAGTGTTAACAACATCCTACAAGGCCCTGACCTCACAGTGTTAACAACATCCTACAAGGCCCTGACCTCACAGTGTTAACAACAAGGCCCTGACCTCACAGTGTTAACAACAAGGCCCTGACCTCACAGTGTTAACAACATCCTACAAGGCCCTGACCTCACAGTGTTAACAACAAGGCCCTGATCTCACAGTGTTAACAACAAGGCCCTGACCTCACAGTGTTAACAACATCCTACAAGGCCCTGACCTCACAGTGTTAACAACAAGGCCCTGACCTCACAGTGTTAACAACATCCTACAAGGCCCTGACCTCACAGTGTTAACAACAAGGCCCTGACCTCACAGTGTTAACAACATCCTACAAGGCCCTGACCTCACAGTGTTAACAACATCCTACAAGGCCCTGACCTCACAGTGTTAACAACAAGGCCCTGACCTCACAGTGTTAACAACATCCTACAAGGCCCTGACCTCACAGTGTTAACAACATCCTACAAGGCCCTGACCTCACAGCGTTAACAACATCCTACAAGGCCCTGACCTCACAGTGTTAACAACAAGGCCCTGACCTCACAGCGTTAACAACAAGGCCCTGACCTCACAGCGTTAACAACATCCTACAAGGCCCTGACCTCACAGTGTTAACAACAAGGCCCTGACCTCACAGTGTTAACAACATCCTACAAGGCCCTGACCTCACAGCGTTAACAACATCCTACAAGGCCCTGACCTCACAGTGTTAACAACAAGGCCCTGACCTCACAGTGTTAACAACATCCTACAAGGCCCTGACCTCACAGCGTTAACAACATCCTACAAGGCCCTGACCTCACAGTGTTAACAACAAGGCCCTGACCTCACAGCGTTAACAACATCCTACAAGGCCCTGACCACACAGCGTTAACAACATCCTACAAGGCCCTGACCTCACAGTGTTAACAACAAGGCCCTGATCTCACAGTGTTAACAACATCCTACAAGGCCCTGACCTCACAGTGTTAACAACATCCTACAAGGCCCTGACCTCACAGTGTTAACAACATCCTACAAGGCCCTGACCACACAGCGTTAACAACATCCTACAAGGCCCTGACCTCACAGTGTTAACAACAAGGCCCTGATCTCACAGTGTTAACAACATCCTACAAGGCCCTGACCTCACAGTGTTAACAACATCCTACAAGGCCCTGACCACACAGCGTTAACAACATCCTACAAGGCCCTGACCTCACAGTGTTAACAACAAGGCCCTGATCTCACAGTGTTAACAACATCCTACAAGGCCCTGACCTCACAGTGTTAACAACATCCTACAAGGCCCTGACCTCACAGTGTTAACAACATCCTACAAGGCCCTGACCTCACAGTGTTAACAACAAGGCCCTGACCTCACAGTGTTAACAACATCCTACAAGGCCCTGACCTCACAGTGTTAACAACATCCTACAAGGCCCTGACCTCACAGTGTTAACAACAAGGCCCTGACCTCACAGCGTTAACAACATCCTACAAGGCCCTGACCTCACAGTGTTAACAACAAGGCCCTGACCTCACAGTGTTAACAACATCCTACAAGGCCCTGACCTCACAGTGTTAACAACATCCTACAAGGCCCTGACCTCACAGTGTTAACAACATCCTACAAGGCCCTGACCTCACAGCGTTAACAACATCCTACAAGGCCCTGACCTCACAGTGTTAACAACATCCTACAAGGCCCTGACCTCACAGTGTTAACAACAAGGCCCTGACCTAGCAGTATTAACAACATCCTACAAGGCCCTGATCTCACAGTGTTAACAACAAGGCCCTGACCTCACAGCGTTAACAACATCCTACAAGGCCCTGACCACACAGTGTTAACAACATCCTACAAGGCCCTGACCTCACAGTGTTAACAACATCCTACAAGGCCCTGACCTCACAGTGTTAACAACAAGGCCCTGACCTCACAGTGTTACAACATCCTACAAGGCCCTGACCTCACAGTGTTAACAACAACCTACAAGGCCCTGACCTCACAGTGTTAACAACATCCTACAAGGCCCTGACCTCACAGCGTTAACAACAAGGCCCTGACCTCACAGTGTTAACAACATCCTACAAGGCCCTGACCTCACAGTGTTAATAACATCCTACAAGGCCCTGACCTCACAGTGTTAACAACATCCTACAAGGCCCTGACCTCACAGTGTTAACAGCAAGGCCCTGACCTCACAGCGTTAACAACATCCTACAAGGCCCTGACCACACAGTGTTAACAACATCCTACAAGGCCCTGACCTCACAGTGTTAACAACATCCTACAAGGCCCTGATCTCACAGTGTTAACAACATCCTACAAGGCCCTGACCTCACAGCGTTAACAACAAGGCCCTGACCTCACAGTGTTAACAACATCCTACAAGGCCCTGACCTCACAGTGTTAACAACATCCTACAAGGCCCTGACCTCACAGTGTTAACAACAAGGCCCTGACCTCACAGTGTTAACAACAGCCTACAAGGCCCTGACCTCACAGCGTTAACAACATCCTACAAGGCCCTGACCTCACAGTGTTAACAACAAGGCCCTGACCTCACAGCGTTAGCAACATCCTACAAGGCCCTGACCACACAGCGTTAACAACATCCTACAAGGCCCTGACCTCACAGTGTTAACAACAAGGCCCTGATCTCACAGTGTTAACAACATCCTACAAGGCCCTGACCTCACAGTGTTAACAACATCCTACAAGGCCCTGACCTCACAGTGTTAACAACATCCTACAAGGCCCTGACCACACAGCGTTAACAACATCCTACAAGGCCCTGACCTCACAGTGTTAACAACAAGGCCCTGATCTCACAGTGTTAACAACATCCTACAAGGCCCTGACCTCACAGTGTTAACAACATCCTACAAGGCCCTGACCACACAGCGTTAACAACATCCTACAAGGCCCTGACCTCACAGTGTTAACAACAAGGCCCTGATCTCACAGTGTTAACAACATCCTACAAGGCTCTGACCTCACAGTGTTAACAAGATCCTACAAGGCCCTGACCTCACAGTGTTAACAACATCCTACAAGGCCCTGACCTCACAGTGTTAACAACAAGGCCCTGACCTCACAGTGTTAACAACATCCTACAAGGCCCTGACCTCACAGTGTTAACAACATCCTACAAGGCCCTGACCTCACAGTGTTAACAACAAGGCCCTGACCTCACAGCGTTAACAACATCCTACAAGGCCCTGACCTCACAGTGTTAACAACAAGGCCCTGACCTCACAGTGTTAACAACATCCTACAAGGCCCTGACCTCACAGTGTTAACAACATCCTACAAGGCCCTGACCTCACAGTGTTAACAACATCCTACAAGGCCCTGACCTCACAGCGTTAACAACATCCTACAAGGCCCTGACCTCACAGTGTTAACAACATCCTACAAGGCCCTGACCTCACAGTGTTAACAACAAGGCCCTGACCTAGCAGTATTAACAACATCCTACAAGGCCCTGATCTCACAGTGTTAACAACAAGGCCCTGACCTCACAGCGTTAACAACATCCTACAAGGCCCTGACCACACAGTGTTAACAACATCCTACAAGGCCCTGACCTCACAGTGTTAACAACATCCTACAAGGCCCTGACCTCACAGTGTTAACAACAAGGCCCTGACCTCACAGTGTTACAACATCCTACAAGGCCCTGACCTCACAGTGTTAACAACAACCTACAAGGCCCTGACCTCACAGTGTTAACAACATCCTACAAGGCCCTGACCTCACAGCGTTAACAACAAGGCCCTGACCTCACAGTGTTAACAACATCCTACAAGGCCCTGACCTCACAGTGTTAACAACATCCTACAAGGCCCTGACCTCACAGTGTTAACAACATCCTACAAGGCCCTGACCTCACAGTGTTAACAACAAGGCCCTGACCTCACAGCGTTAACAACATCCTACAAGGCCCTGACCACACAGTGTTAACAACATCCTACAAGGCCCTGACCTCACAGTGTTAACAACATCCTACAAGGCCCTGATCTCACAGTGTTAACAACATCCTACAAGGCCCTGACCTCACAGCGTTAACAACAAGGCCCTGACCTCACAGTGTTAACAACATCCTACAAGGCCCTGACCTCACAGTGTTAACAACATCCTACAAGGCCCTGACCTCACAGTGTTAACAACATCCTACAAGGCCCTGACCTCACAGTGTTAACAACATCCTACAAGGCCCTGACCTCACAGTGTTAACAACAAGGCCCTGACCTCACAGTGTTAACAACATCCTACAAGGCCCTGACCACACAGTGTTAACAACATCCTACAAGGCCCTGACCACACAGTGTTAACAACAACCTACAAGGCCCTGACCTCACAGTGTTAACAACATCCTACAAGGCCCTGACCTCACAGTGTTAACAACATCCTACAAGGCCCTGACCACACAGTGTTAACAACATCCTACAAGGCCCTGACCACACAGTGTTAACAACATCCTACAAGGCCCTGACCACACAGTGTTAACAACATCCTACAAGGCCCTGACCTCACAGTGTTAACAACAAGGCCCTGACCTCCCAGTGTTAACAACATCCTACAAGGCCCTGACCTCACAGCGTTAACAACATCCTACAAGGCCCTGACCTCACAGTGTTAACAACATCCTACAAGGCCCTGATCTCAGTGTTAACAACATCCTACAAGGCCCTGACCTCACAGCGTTAACAACAAGGCCCTGACCTCACAGTGTTAACAACATCCTACAAGGCCCTGACCTCACAGCGTTAACAACATCCTACAAGGCCCTGACCTCACAGCGTTAACAACAAGGCCCTGACCTCACAGCGTTAACAACATCCTACAAGGCCCTGACCTCACAGCGTTAACAACAAGGCCCTGACCTCACAGTGTTAACAACATCCTACAAGGCCCTGACCTCACAGCGTTAACAACATCCAACAAGGCCCTGACCTCACAGTGTTAACAACAAGGCCCTGACCTCACAGCGTTAACAACATCCTACAAGGCCCTGACCTCACAGTGTTAACAACATCCTACAAGGCCCTGACCTCACAGTGTTAACAACATCCTACAAGGCCCTGACCTCACAGTGTTAACAACATCCTACAAGGCCCTGACCTCACAGCGTTAACAACATCCTACAAGGCCCTGACCTCACAGTGTTAACAACAAGGCCCTGACCTCACAGTGTTAACAACATCCTACAAGGCCCTGACCACACAGTGTTAACAACAAGGCCCTGACCTCACAGTGTTAACAACATCCTACAAGGCCCTGACCTCACAGCGTTAACAACATCCTACAAGGCCCTGACCTCACAGTGTTAACAACAAGGCCCTGACCTCACAGTGTTAACAACATCCTACAAGGCCCTGACCTCACAGTGTTAACAACAAGGCCCTGACCTCACAGTGTTAACAACATCCTACAAGGCCCTGACCTCACAGTGTTAACAACATCCTACAAGGCCCTGACCTCACAGTGTTAACAACATCCTACAAGGCCCTGACCTCACAGTGTTAACAACATCCTACAAGGCCCTGACCTCACAGTGTTAACAACAAGGCCCTGACCTCACAGTGTTAACAACATCCTACAAGGCCCTGACCTCACAGCGTTAACAACATCCTACAAGGCCCTGACCTCACAGTGTTAACAACATCCTACAAGGCCCTGACCTCACAGTGTTAACAACATCCTACAAGGCCCTGACCTCACAGTGTTAACAACATC
Organism: Salvelinus fontinalis; assembly: GCF_029448725.1. Taxonomy (NCBI): domain Eukaryota; kingdom Metazoa; phylum Chordata; class Actinopteri; order Salmoniformes; family Salmonidae; genus Salvelinus; species Salvelinus fontinalis. The sequence goes on from NC_074687.1 coordinate 24,801,715, forward strand.
CTACAAGGCCCTGACCTCACAGTGTTAACAACAAGGCCCTGACCTCACAGTGTTAACAACATCCTACAAGGCCCTGACCTCACAGTGTTAACAACAAGGCCCTGACCTCACAGTGTTAACAACATCCTACAAGGCCCTGACCTCACAGCGTTAACAACATCCTACAAGGCCCTGATCTCAGTGTTAACAACAAGGCCCTGTCCTCACAGTGTTAACAACATCCTACAAGGCCCTGACCTCACAGTGTTAACAACAAGGCCCTGACCTCACAGTGTTAACAACATCCTACAAGGCCCTGACCTCACAGCGTTAACAACATCCTACAAGGCCCTGACCTCACAGCGTTAACAACATCCTACAAGGCCCTGACCTCACAGTGTTAACAACAACCTACAAGGCCCTGACCTCACAGTGTTAACAACATCCTACAAGGCCCTGACCTCACAGCGTTAACAACAAGGCCCTGACCTCACAGCGTTAACAACATCCTACAAGGCCCTGACCTCACAGTGTTAACAACATCCTACAAGGCCCTGACCTCACAGCGTTAACAACAAGGCCCTGACCTCACAGCGTTAACAACATCCTACAAGGCCCTGACCTCACAGTGTTAACAACATCCTACAAGGCCCTGACCTCACAGTGTTAACAACATCCTACAAGGCCCTGACCACACAGTGTTAACAACAAGGCCCTGACCTCACAGTGTTAACAACATCCTACAAGGCCCTGACCTCACAGTGTTAACAACAAGGCCCTGACCTCACAGTGTTAACAACAAGGCCCTGATCTCACAGTGTTAACAACATCCTACAAGGCCCTGACCTCACAGTGTTAACAACAAGGCCCTGACCTCACAGTGTTAACAACATCCTACAAGGCCCTGACCTCACAGTGTTAACAGCATCCTACAAGGCCCTGACCTCACAGTGTTAACAACAAGGCCCTGACCTCACAGTGTTAACAACAAGGCCCTGACCTCACAGTGTTAACAACATCCTACAAGGCCCTGACCTCACAGTGTTAACAACAAGGCCCTGACCTCACAGTGTTAACAACATCCTACAAGGCCCTGACCTCACAGTGTTAACAACAAGGCCCTGATCTCACAGTGTTAACAACAAGGCCCTGACCTCACAGTGTTAACAACAAGGCCCTGACCTCACAGTGTTAACAACATCCTACAAGGCCCTGACCTCACAGTGTTAACAACAAGGCCCTGACCTCACAGTGTTAACAACATCCTACAAGGCCCTGACCTCACAGTGTTAACAACAAGACCCTGATCTCACAGTGTTAACAACAAGGCCCTGACCTCACAGTGTTAACAACATCCTACAAGGCCCTGACCTCACAGTGTTAACAACATCCTACAAGGCCCTGACCTCACAGTGTTAACAACATCCTACAAGGCCCTGACCTCACAGTGTTAACAACATCCTACAAGGCCCTGACCTCACAGTGTTAACAACATCCTACAAGGCCCTGACCTCACAGCGTTAACAACATCCTACAAGGCCCTGACCTCACAGTGTTAACAACATCCTACAAGGCCCTGACCTCACAGCGTTAACAACATCCTACAAGGCCCTGACCACACAGTGTTAACAACATCCTACAAGGCCCTGACCTCACAGTGTTAACAACATCCTACAAGGCCCTGACCTCACAGTGTTAACAACATCCTACAAGGCCCTGACCTCACAGTGTTAACAACAAGGCCCTGACCTCACAGTGTTAACAACATCCTACAAGGCCCTGACCTCACAGTGTTAACAACATCCTACAAGGCCCTGACCTCACAGCGTTAACAACAAGGCCCTGACCTCACAGTGTTAACAACATCCTACAAGGCCCTGACCTCACAGCGTTAACAACATCCTACAAGGCCCTGACCTCACAGCGTTAACAACATCCTACAAGGCCCTGACCTCACAGTGTTAACAACAAGGCCCTGACCTCACAGCGTTAACAACATCCTACAAGGCCCTGACCTCACAGTGTTAACAACATCCTACAAGGCCCTGACCTCACAGCGTTAACAACATCCTACAAGGCCCTGACCACACAGTGTTAACAACAAGGCCCTGACCTCACAGTGTTAACAACATCCTACAAGGCCCTGACCTCACAGCGTTAACAACATCCTACAAGGCCCTGACCTTACAGTGTTAACAACAAGGCCCTGACCTCACAGTGTTAACAACATCCTACAAGGCCCTGACCTCACAGTGTTAACAACAAGGCCCTGACCTCACAGTGTTAACAACATCCTACAAGGCCCTGACCTCACAGTGTTAACAACATCCTACAAGGCCCTGACCTCACAGTGTTAACAACAAGGCCCTGACCTCACAGTGTTAACAACATCCTACAAGGCCCTGACCTCACAGTGTTAACAACAAGGCCCTGATCTCACAGTGTTAACAACAAGGCCCTGACCTCACAGTGTTAACAACATCCTACAAGGCCCTGACCTCACAGTGTTAACAACAAGGCCCTGACCTCACAGTGTTAACAACATCCTACAAGGCCCTGACCTCACAGTGTTAACAACAAGGCCCTGACCTCACAGTGTTAACAACAAGGCCCTGACCTCACAGTGTTAACAACATCCTACAAGGCCCTGACCTCACAGTGTTAACAACATCCTACAAGGCCCTGACCTCACAGTGTTAACAACATCCTACAAGGCCCTGACCTCACAGTGTTAACAACATCCTACAAGGCCCTGACCTCACAGTGTTAACAACATCCTACAAGGCCCTGACCTCACAGCGTTAACAACATCCTACAAGGCCCTGACCTCACAGTGTTAACAACATCCTACAAGGCCCTGACCTCACAGCGTTAACAACATCCTACAAGGCCCTGACCTCACAGCGTTAACAACAAGGCCCTGACCTCACAGTGTTAACAACATCCTACAAGGCCCTGACCTCACAGTGTTAACAACAAGGCCCTGACCTCACAGCGTTAACAACATCCTACAAGGCCCTGACCACACAGTGTTAACAACATCCTACAAGGCCCTGACCTCACAGTGTTAACAACATCCTACAAGGCCCTGATCTCACAGTGTTAACAACATCCTACAAGGCCCTGACCTCACAGTGTTAACAACATCCTACAAGGCCCTGACCTCACAGTGTTAACAACAAGGCCCTGACCTCACAGTGTTAACAACATCCTACAAGGCCCTGACCTCACAGCGTTAACAACAAGGCCCTGACCTCACAGTGTTAACAACATCCTACAAGGCCCTGATCTCACAGTGTTAACAACATCCTACAAGGCCCTGACCTCACAGCGTTAACAACAAGGCCCTGACCTCACAGTGTTAACAACATCCTACAAGGCCCTGACCTCACAGCGTTAACAACATCCTACAAGGCCCTGACCTCACAGCGTTAACAACATCCTACAAGGCCCTGACCTCACAGTGTTAACAACAAGGCCCTGACCTCACAGCGTTAACAACATCCTACAAGGCCCTGACCTCACAGTGTTAACAACATCCTACAAGGCCCTGACCTCACAGCGTTAACAACATCCTACAAGGCCCTGACCACACAGTGTTAACAACAAGGCCCTGACCTCACAGTGTTAACAACATCCTACAAGGCCCTGACCTCACAGCGTTAACAACATCCTACAAGGCCCTGACCTCACAGTGTTAACAACAAGGCCCTGACCTCACAGTGTTAACAACATCCTACAAGGCCCTGACCTCACAGTGTTAACAACATCCTACAAGGCCCTGACCTCACAGTGTTAACAACAAGGCCCTGACCTCACAGTGTTAACAACATCCTACAAGGCCCTGACCTCACAGTGTTAACAACAAGGCCCTGATCTCACAGTGTTAACAACAAGGCCCTGACCTCACAGTGTTAACAACATCCTACAAGGCCCTGACCTCACAGTGTTAACAACAAGGCCCTGACCTCACAGTGTTAACAACATCCTACAAGGCCCTGACCTCACAGTGTTAACAACATCCTACAAGGCCCTGACCTCACAGTGTTAACAACAAGGCCCTGACCTCACAGTGTTAACAACAAGGCCCTGACCTCACAGTGTTAACAACATCCTACAAGGCCCTGACCTCACAGTGTTAACAACATCCTACAAGGCCCTGACCTCACAGTGTTAACAACATCCTACAAGGCCCTGACCTCACAGTGTTAACAACATCCTACAAGGCCCTGACCTCACAGTGTTAACAACATCCTACAAGGCCCTGACCTCACAGCGTTAACAACATCCTACAAGGCCCTGACCTCAGTGTTAACAACATCCTACAAGGCCCTGACCTCACAGCGTTAACAACATCCTACAAGGCCCTGACCTCACAGCGTTAACAACAAGGCCCTGACCTCACAGTGTTAACAACATCCTACAAGGCCCTGACCTCACAGTGTTAACAACAAGGCCCTGACCTCACAGCGTTAACAACATCCTACAAGGCCCTGACCACACAGTGTTAACAACATCCTACAAGGCCCTGACCTCACAGTGTTAACAACATCCTACAAGGCCCTGATCTCACAGTGTTAACAACATCCTACAAGGCCCTGACCTCACAGCGTTAACAACAAGGCCCTGACCTCACAGTGTTAACAACATCCTACAAGGCCCTGACCTCACAGTGTTAACAACATCCTACAAGGCCCTGACCTCACAGTGTTAACAACATCCTACAAGGCCCTGACCTCACAGTGTTAACAACATCCTACAAGGCCCTGACCTCACAGTGTTAACAACAAGGCCCTGACCTCACAGTGTTAACAACATCCTACAAGGCCCTGACCACACAGTGTTAACAACATCCTACAAGGCCCTGACCACACAGTGTTAACAACAACCTACAAGGCCCTGACCTCACAGTGTTAACAACATCCTACAAGGCCCTGACCTCACAGTGTTAACAACATCCTACAAGGCCCTGACCACACAGTGTTAACAACATCCTACAAGGCCCTGACCTCACAGTGTTAACAACATCCTACAAGGCCCTGACCTCACAGCGTTAACAACAAGGCCCTGACCTCACAGTGTTAACAACATCCTACAAGGCCCTGACCTCACAGCGTTAACAACATCCTACAAGGCCCTGACCTCACAGCGTTAACAACATCCTACAAGGCCCTGACCTCACAGTGTTAACAACAAGGCCCTGACCTCACAGTGTTAACAACATCCTACAAGGCCCTGACCTCACAGCGTTAACAACAAGGCCCTGACCTCACAGTGTTAACAACATCCTACAAGGCCCTGATCTCACAGTGTTAACAACATCCTACAAGGCCCTGACCTCACAGCGTTAACAACAAGGCCCTGACCTCACAGTGTTAACAACATCCTACAAGGCCCTGACCTCACAGCGTTAACAACATCCTACAAGGCCCTGACCTCACAGCGTTAACAACATCCTACAAGGCCCTGACCTCACAGTGTTAACAACAAGGCCCTGACCTCACAGCGTTAACAACATCCTACAAGGCCCTGACCTCACAGTGTTAACAACATCCTACAAGGCCCTGACCTCACAGCGTTAACAACATCCTACAAGGCCCTGACCACACAGTGTTAACAACAAGGCCCTGACCTCACAGTGTTAACAACATCCTACAAGGCCCTGACCTCACAGCGTTAACAACATCCTACAAGGCCCTGACCTCACAGTGTTAACAACAAGGCCCTGACCTCACAGTGTTAACAACATCCTACAAGGCCCTGACCTCACAGTGTTAACAACAAGGCCCTGACCTCACAGTGTTAACAACAAGGCCCTGACCTCACAGTGTTAACAACATCCTACAAGGCCCTGACCTCACAGTGTTAACAACATCCTACAAGGCCCTGACCTCACAGCGTTAACAACATCCTACAAGGCCCTGACCTCACAGTGTTAACAACAAGGCCCTGACCTCACAGTGTTAACAACATCCTACAAGGCCCTGACCACACAGTGTTAACAACAAGGCCCTGACCTCACAGTGTTAACAACATCCTACAAGGCCCTGACCTCACAGCGTTAACAACATCCTACAAGGCCCTGACCTCACAGTGTTAACAACAAGGCCCTGACCTCACAGTGTTAACAACATCCTACAAGGCCCTGACCTCACAGTGTTAACAACAAGGCCCTGACCTCACAGCGTTAACAACATCCTACAAGGCCCTGACCTCACAGCGTTAACAACATCCTACAAGGCCCTGACCTCACAGTGTTAACAACATCCTACAAGGCCCTGACCTCACAGTGTTAACAACATCCTACAAGGCCCTGACCTCACAGTGTTAACAACATCCTACAAGGCCCTGACCTCACAGTGTTAACAACAAGGCCCTGACCTCACAGTGTTAACAACATCCTACAAGGCCCTGACCTCACAGTGTTAACAACAAGGCCCTGACCTCACAGTGTTAACAACATCCTACAAGGCCCTGACCTCACAGCGTTAACAACATCCTACAAGGCCCTGATCTCAGTGTTAACAACAAGGCCCTGTCCTCACAGTGTTAACAACATCCTACAAGGCCCTGACCTCACAGTGTTAACAACAAGGCCCTGACCTCACAGTGTTAACAACATCCTACAAGGCCCTGACCTCACAGCGTTAACAACATCCTACAAGGCCCTGACCTCACAGCGTTAACAACATCCTACAAGGCCCTGACCTCACAGTGTTAACAACAACCTACAAGGCCCTGACCTCACAGTGTTAACAACATCCTACAAGGCCCTGACCTCACAGCGTTAACAACAAGGCCCTGACCTCACAGCGTTAACAACATCCTACAAGGCCCTGACCTCACAGTGTTAACAACATCCTACAAGGCCCTGACCTCACAGCGTTAACAACAAGGCCCTGACCTCACAGCGTTAACAACATCCTACAAGGCCCTGACCTCACAGTGTTAACAACATCCTACAAGGCCCTGACCTCACAGTGTTAACAACATCCTACAAGGCCCTGACCACACAGTGTTAACAACAAGGCCCTGACCTCACAGTGTTAACAACATCCTACAAGGCCCTGACCTCACAGTGTTAACAACAAGGCCCTGACCTCACAGTGTTAACAACAAGGCCCTGATCTCACAGTGTTAACAACATCCTACAAGGCCCTGACCTCACAGTGTTAACAACAAGGCCCTGACCTCACAGTGTTAACAACATCCTACAAGGCCCTGACCTCACAGTGTTAACAACATCCTACAAGGCCCTGACCTCACAGTGTTAACAACAAGGCCCTGACCTCACAGTGTTAACAACAAGGCCCTGACCTCACAGTGTTAACAACATCCTACAAGGCCCTGACCTCACAGTGTTAACAACAAGGCCCTGACCTCACAGTGTTAACAACATCCTACAAGGCCCTGACCTCACAGTGTTAACAACAAGGCCCTGATCTCACAGTGTTAACAACAAGGCCCTGACCTCACAGTGTTAACAACAAGGCCCTGACCTCACAGTGTTAACAACATCCTACAAGGCCCTGACCTCACAGTGTTAACAACAAGGCCCTGACCTCACAGTGTTAACAACATCCTACAAGGCCCTGACCTCACAGTGTTAACAACAAGGCCCTGATCTCACAGTGTTAACAACAAGGCCCTGACCTCACAGTGTTAACAACATCCTACAAGGCCCTGACCTCACAGTGTTAACAACAAGGCCCTGACCTCACAGTGTTAACAACATCCTACAAGGCCCTGACCTCACAGTGTTAACAACATCCTACAAGGCCCTGACCTCACAGTGTTAACAACAAGGCCCTGACCTCACAGTGTTAACAACAAGGCCCTGACCTCACAGTGTTAACAACATCCTACAAGGCCCTGACCTCACAGTGTTAACAACATCCTACAAGGCCCTGACCTCACAGTGTTAACAACATCCTACAAGGCCCTGACCTCACAGTGTTAACAACATCCTACAAGGCCCTGACCTCACAGTGTTAACAACATCCTAAAAGGCCCTGACCTCACAGCGTTAACAACATCCTACAAGGCCCTGACCTCACAGTGTTAACAACATCCTACAAGGCCCTGACCTCACAGCGTTAACAACATCCTACAAGGCCCTGACCACACAGTGTTAACAACATCCTACAAGGCCCTGACCTCACAGTGTTAACAACATCCTACAAGGCCCTGATCTCACAGTGTTAACAACATCCTACAAGGCCCTGACCTCACAGTGTTAACAACATCCTACAAGGCCCTGACCTCACAGTGTTAACAACAAGGCCCTGACCTCACAGTGTTAACAACATCCTACAAGGCCCTGACCTCACAGCGTTAACAACAAGGCCCTGACCTCACAGTGTTAACAACATCCTATAAGGCCATGATCTCACAGTGTTAACAACATCCTACAAGGCCCTGACCTCACAGCGTTAACAACAAGGCCCTGACCTCACAGTGTTAACAACATCCTACAAGGCCCTGACCTCACAGCGTTAACAACATCCTACAAGGCCCTGACCTCACAGCGTTAACAACATCCTACAAGGCCCTGACCTCACAGTGTTAACAACAAGGCCCTGACCTCACAGCGTTAACAACATCCTACAAGGCCCTGACCTCACAGTGTTAACAACATCCTACAAGGCCCTGACCTCACAGCGTTAACAACATCCTACAAGGCCCTGACCACACAGTGTTAACAACAAGGCCCTGACCTCACAGTGTTAACAACATCCTACAAGGCCCTGACCTCACAGCGTTAACAACATCCTACAAGGCCCTGACCTCACAGTGTTAACAACAAGGCCCTGACCTCACAGTGTTAACAACATCCTACAAGGCCCTGACCTCACAGTGTTAACAACAAGGCCCTGACCTCACAGTGTTAACAACATCCTACAAGGCCCTGACCTCACAGTGTTAACAACATCCTACAAGGCCCTGACCTCACAGTGTTAACAACATCCTACAAGGCCCTGACCTCACAGTGTTAACAACATCCTACAAGGCCCTGACCTCACAGTGTTAACAACATCCTACAAGGCCCTGACCTCACAGTGTTAACAACATCCTACAAGGCGCTGACCTCACAGTGTTAACAACATCCTACAAGGCCCTGACCTCACAGCGTTAACAACAAGGCCCTGACCACACAGTGTTAACAACATCCTACAAGGCCCTGACCTCACAGCGTTAACAACAAGGCCCTGACCTCACAGTGTTAACAACATCCTACAAGGCCCTGACCTCACAGTGTTAACAACATCCTACAAGGCCCTGACCTCACAGTGTTAACAACAAGGCCCTGATCTCACAGCGTTAACAACATCCTACAAGGCCCTGACCTCACAGCGTTAACAACATCCTACAAGGCCCTGACCTCACAGCGTTAACAACATCCTACAAGGCCCTGACCTCACAGTGTTAACAACAAGGCCCTGACCTCACAGTGTTAACAACATCCTACAAGGCCCTGACCTCACAGTGTTAACAACATCCTACAAGGCCCTGACCTCACAGTGTTAACAACAAGGCCCTGACCTCACAGTGTTAACAACAAGGCCCTGACCTCACAGTGTTAACAACATCCTACAAGGCCCTGACCTCACAGTGTTAACAACAAGGCCCTGACCTCACAGTGTTAACAACATCCTACAAGGCCCTGATCTCACAGTGTTAACAACAAGGCCCTGATCTCACAGTGTTAACAACAAGGCCCTGACCTCACAGTGTTAACAACAAGGCCCTGACCTCACAGTGTTAACAACATCCTACAAGGCCCTGACCTCACAGTGTTAACAACAAGGCCCTGACCTCACAGTGTTAACAACATCCTACAAGGCCCTGACCTCACAGTGTTAACAACAAGACCCTGATCTCACAGTGTTAACAACAAGGCCCTGACCTCACAGTGTTAACAACATCCTACAAGGCCCTGACCTCACAGTGTTAACAACATCCTACAAGGCCCTGACCTCACAGTGTTAACAACATCCTACAAGGCCCTGACCTCACAGTGTTAACAACATCCTACAAGGCCCTGACCTCACAGTGTTAACAACATCCTACAAGGCCCTGACCTCACAGCGTTAACAACATCCTACAAGGCCCTGACCTCACAGTGTTAACAACATCCTACAAGGCCCTGACCTCACAGCGTTAACAACATCCTACAAGGCCCTGACCACACAGTGTTAACAACATCCTACAAGGCCCTGACCTCACAGTGTTAACAACATCCTACAAGGCCCTGACCTCACAGTGTTAACAACATCCTACAAGGCCCTGACCTCACAGTGTTAACAACAAGGCCCTGACCTCACAGTGTTAACAACATCCTACAAGGCCCTGACCTCACAGTGTTAACAACATCCTACAAGGCCCTGACCTCACAGCGTTAACAACAAGGCCCTGACCTCACAGTGTTAACAACATCCTACAAGGCCCTGACCTCACAGCGTTAACAACATCCTACAAGGCCCTGACCTCACAGCGTTAACAACATCCTACAAGGCCCTGACCTCACAGTGTTAACAACAAGGCCCTGACCTCACAGCGTTAACAACATCCTACAAGGCCCTGACCTCACAGTGTTAACAACATCCTACAAGGCCCTGACCTCACAGCGTTAACAACATCCTACAAGGCCCTGACCACACAGTGTTAACAACAAGGCCCTGACCTCACAGTGTTAACAACATCCTACAAGGCCCTGACCTCACAGCGTTAACAACATCCTACAAGGCCCTGACCTTACAGTGTTAACAACAAGGCCCTGACCTCACAGTGTTAACAACATCCTACAAGGCCCTGACCTCACAGTGTTAACAACAAGGCCCTGACCTCACAGTGTTAACAACATCCTACAAGGCCCTGACCTCACAGTGTTAACAACATCCTACAAGGCCCTGACCTCACAGTGTTAACAACAAGGCCCTGACCTCACAGTGTTAACAACATCCTACAAGGCCCTGACCTCACAGTGTTAACAACAAGGCCCTGATCTCACAGTGTTAACAACAAGGCCCTGACCTCACAGTGTTAACAACATCCTACAAGGCCCTGACCTCACAGTGTTAACAACAAGGCCCTGACCTCACAGTGTTAACAACATCCTACAAGGCCCTGACCTCACAGTGTTAACAACAAGGCCCTGACCTCACAGTGTTAACAACAAGGCCCTGACCTCACAGTGTTAACAACATCCTACAAGGCCCTGACCTCACAGTGTTAACAACATCCTACAAGGCCCTGACCTCACAGTGTTAACAACATCCTACAAGGCCCTGACCTCACAGTGTTAACAACATCCTACAAGGCCCTGACCTCACAGTGTTAACAACATCCTACAAGGCCCTGACCTCACAGCGTTAACAACATCCTACAAGGCCCTGACCTCACAGTGTTAACAACATCCTACAAGGCCCTGACCTCACAGCGTTAACAACATCCTACAAGGCCCTGACCTCACAGCGTTAACAACAAGGCCCTGACCTCACAGTGTTAACAACATCCTACAAGGCCCTGACCTCACAGTGTTAACAACAAGGCCCTGACCTCACAGCGTTAACAACATCCTACAAGGCCCTGACCACACAGTGTTAACAACATCCTACAAGGCCCTGACCTCACAGTGTTAACAACATCCTACAAGGCCCTGATCTCACAGTGTTAACAACATCCTACAAGGCCCTGACCTCACAGTGTTAACAACATCCTACAAGGCCCTGACCTCACAGTGTTAACAACAAGGCCCTGACCTCACAGTGTTAACAACATCCTACAAGGCCCTGACCTCACAGCGTTAACAACAAGGCCCTGACCTCACAGTGTTAACAACATCCTACAAGGCCCTGATCTCACAGTGTTAACAACATCCTACAAGGCCCTGACCTCACAGCGTTAACAACAAGGCCCTGACCTCACAGTGTTAACAACATCCTACAAGGCCCTGACCTCACAGCGTTAACAACATCCTACAAGGCCCTGACCTCACAGCGTTAACAACATCCTACAAGGCCCTGACCTCACAGTGTTAACAACAAGGCCCTGACCTCACAGCGTTAACAACATCCTACAAGGCCCTGACCTCACAGTGTTAACAACATCCTACAAGGCCCTGACCTCACAGCGTTAACAACATCCTACAAGGCCCTGACCACACAGTGTTAACAACAAGGCCCTGACCTCACAGTGTTAACAACATCCTACAAGGCCCTGACCTCACAGCGTTAACAACATCCTACAAGGCCCTGACCTCACAGTGTTAACAACAAGGCCCTGACCTCACAGTGTTAACAACATCCTACAAGGCCCTGACCTCACAGTGTTAACAACATCCTACAAGGCCCTGACCTCACAGTGTTAACAACAAGGCCCTGACCTCACAGTGTTAACAACATCCTACAAGGCCCTGACCTCACAGTGTTAACAACAAGGCCCTGATCTCACAGTGTTAACAACAAGGCCCTGACCTCACAGTGTTAACAACATCCTACAAGGCCCTGACCTCACAGTGTTAACAACAAGGCCCTGACCTCACAGTGTTAACAACATCCTACAAGGCCCTGACCTCACAGTGTTAACAACATCCTACAAGGCCCTGACCTCACAGTGTTAACAACAAGGCCCTGACCTCACAGTGTTAACAACAAGGCCCTGACCTCACAGTGTTAACAACATCCTACAAGGCCCTGACCTCACAGTGTTAACAACATCCTACAAGGCCCTGACCTCACAGTGTTAACAACATCCTACAAGGCCCTGACCTCACAGTGTTAACAACATCCTACAAGGCCCTGACCTCACAGTGTTAACAACATCCTACAAGGCCCTGACCTCACAGCGTTAACAACATCCTACAAGGCCCTGACCTCAGTGTTAACAACATCCTACAAGGCCCTGACCTCACAGCGTTAACAACATCCTACAAGGCCCTGACCTCACAGCGTTAACAACAAGGCCCTGACCTCACAGTGTTAACAACATCCTACAAGGCCCTGACCTCACAGTGTTAACAACAAGGCCCTGACCTCACAGCGTTAACAACATCCTACAAGGCCCTGACCACACAGTGTTAACAACATCCTACAAGGCCCTGACCTCACAGTGTTAACAACATCCTACAAGGCCCTGATCTCACAGTGTTAACAACATCCTACAAGGCCCTGACCTCACAGCGTTAACAACAAGGCCCTGACCTCACAGTGTTAACAACATCCTACAAGGCCCTGACCTCACAGTGTTAACAACATCCTACAAGGCCCTGACCTCACAGTGTTAACAACATCCTACAAGGCCCTGACCTCACAGTGTTAACAACATCCTACAAGGCCCTGACCTCACAGTGTTAACAACATCCTACAAGGCCCTGACCTCACAGTGTTAACAACAAGGCCCTGACCTCACAGTGTTAACAACATCCTACAAGGCCCTGACCACACAGTGTTAACAACATCCTACAAGGCCCTGACCACACAGTGTTAACAACAACCTACAAGGCCCTGACCTCACAGTGTTAACAACATCCTACAAGGCCCTGACCTCACAGTGTTAACAACATCCTACAAGGCCCTGACCACACAGTGTTAACAACATCCTACAAGGCCCTGACCTCACAGTGTTAACAACATCCTACAAGGCCCTGACCTCACAGCGTTAACAACAAGGCCCTGACCTCACAGTGTTAACAACATCCTACAAGGCCCTGACCTCACAGCGTTAACAACATCCTACAAGGCCCTGACCTCACAGCGTTAACAACATCCTACAAGGCCCTGACCTCACAGTGTTAACAACAAGGCCCTGACCTCACAGTGTTAACAACATCCTACAAGGCCCTGACCTCACAGCGTTAACAACAAGGCCCTGACCTCACAGTGTTAACAACATCCTACAAGGCCCTGATCTCACAGTGTTAACAACATCCTACAAGGCCCTGACCTCACAGCGTTAACAACAAGGCCCTGACCTCACAGTGTTAACAACATCCTACAAGGCCCTGACCTCACAGCGTTAACAACATCCTACAAGGCCCTGACCTCACAGCGTTAACAACATCCTACAAGGCCCTGACCTCACAGTGTTAACAACAAGGCCCTGACCTCACAGCGTTAACAACATCCTACAAGGCCCTGACCTCACAGTGTTAACAACATCCTACAAGGCCCTGACCTCACAGCGTTAACAACATCCTACAAGGCCCTGACCACACAGTGTTAACAACAAGGCCCTGACCTCACAGTGTTAACAACATCCTACAAGGCCCTGACCTCACAGCGTTAACAACATCCTACAAGGCCCTGACCTCACAGTGTTAACAACAAGGCCCTGACCTCACAGTGTTAACAACATCCTACAAGGCCCTGACCTCACAGTGTTAACAACAAGGCCCTGACCTCACAGTGTTAACAACAAGGCCCTGACCTCACAGTGTTAACAACATCCTACAAGGCCCTGACCTCACAGTGTTAACAACATCCTACAAGGCCCTGACCTCACAGCGTTAACAACATCCTACAAGGCCCTGACCTCACAGTGTTAACAACAAGGCCCTGACCTCACAGTGTTAACAACATCCTACAAGGCCCTGACCACACAGTGTTAACAACAAGGCCCTGACCTCACAGTGTTAACAACATCCTACAAGGCCCTGACCTCACAGCGTTAACAACATCCTACAAGGCCCTGACCTCACAGTGTTAACAACAAGGCCCTGACCTCACAGTGTTAACAACATCCTACAAGGCCCTGACCTCACAGTGTTAACAACAAGGCCCTGACCTCACAGCGTTAACAACATCCTACAAGGCCCTGACCTCACAGCGTTAACAACATCCTACAAGGCCCTGACCTCACAGTGTTAACAACATCCTACAAGGCCCTGACCTCACAGTGTTAACAACATCCTACAAGGCCCTGACCTCACAGTGTTAACAACATCCTACAAGGCCCTGACCTCACAGTGTTAACAACAAGGCCCTGACCTCACAGTGTTAACAACATCCTACAAGGCCCTGACCTCACAGTGTTAACAACAAGGCCCTGACCTCACAGTGTTAACAACATCCTACAAGGCCCTGACCTCACAGCGTTAACAACATCCTACAAGGCCCTGATCTCAGTGTTAACAACAAGGCCCTGTCCTCACAGTGTTAACAACATCCTACAAGGCCCTGACCTCACAGTGTTAACAACAAGGCCCTGACCTCACAGTGTTAACAACATCCTACAAGGCCCTGACCTCACAGCGTTAACAACATCCTACAAGGCCCTGACCTCACAGCGTTAACAACATCCTACAAGGCCCTGACCTCACAGTGTTAACAACAACCTACAAGGCCCTGACCTCACAGTGTTAACAACATCCTACAAGGCCCTGACCTCACAGCGTTAACAACAAGGCCCTGACCTCACAGCGTTAACAACATCCTACAAGGCCCTGACCTCACAGTGTTAACAACATCCTACAAGGCCCTGACCTCACAGCGTTAACAACAAGGCCCTGACCTCACAGCGTTAACAACATCCTACAAGGCCCTGACCTCACAGTGTTAACAACATCCTACAAGGCCCTGACCTCACAGTGTTAACAACATCCTACAAGGCCCTGACCACACAGTGTTAACAACAAGGCCCTGACCTCACAGTGTTAACAACATCCTACAAGGCCCTGACCTCACAGTGTTAACAACAAGGCCCTGACCTCACAGTGTTAACAACAAGGCCCTGATCTCACAGTGTTAACAACATCCTACAAGGCCCTGACCTCACAGTGTTAACAACAAGGCCCTGACCTCACAGTGTTAACAACATCCTACAAGGCCCTGACCTCACAGTGTTAACAACATCCTACAAGGCCCTGACCTCACAGTGTTAACAACAAGGCCCTGACCTCACAGTGTTAACAACAAGGCCCTGACCTCACAGTGTTAACAACATCCTACAAGGCCCTGACCTCACAGTGTTAACAACAAGGCCCTGACCTCACAGTGTTAACAACATCCTACAAGGCCCTGACCTCACAGTGTTAACAACAAGGCCCTGATCTCACAGTGTTAACAACAAGGCCCTGACCTCACAGTGTTAACAACAAGGCCCTGACCTCACAGTGTTAACAACATCCTACAAGGCCCTGACCTCACAGTGTTAACAACAAGGCCCTGACCTCACAGTGTTAACAACATCCTACAAGGCCCTGACCTCACAGTGTTAACAACAAGGCCCTGATCTCACAGTGTTAACAACAAGGCCCTGACCTCACAGTGTTAACAACATCCTACAAGGCCCTGACCTCACAGTGTTAACAACAAGGCCCTGACCTCACAGTGTTAACAACATCCTACAAGGCCCTGACCTCACAGTGTTAACAACATCCTACAAGGCCCTGACCTCACAGTGTTAACAACAAGGCCCTGACCTCACAGTGTTAACAACAAGGCCCTGACCTCACAGTGTTAACAACATCCTACAAGGCCCTGACCTCACAGTGTTAACAACATCCTACAAGGCCCTGACCTCACAGTGTTAACAACATCCTACAAGGCCCTGACCTCACAGTGTTAACAACATCCTACAAGGCCCTGACCTCACAGTGTTAACAACATCCTAAAAGGCCCTGACCTCACAGCGTTAACAACATCCTACAAGGCCCTGACCTCACAGTGTTAACAACATCCTACAAGGCCCTGACCTCACAGCGTTAACAACATCCTACAAGGCCCTGACCACACAGTGTTAACAACATCCTACAAGGCCCTGACCTCACAGTGTTAACAACATCCTACAAGGCCCTGATCTCACAGTGTTAACAACATCCTACAAGGCCCTGACCTCACAGTGTTAACAACATCCTACAAGGCCCTGACCTCACAGTGTTAACAACAAGGCCCTGACCTCACAGTGTTAACAACATCCTACAAGGCCCTGACCTCACAGCGTTAACAACAAGGCCCTGACCTCACAGTGTTAACAACATCCTATAAGGCCATGATCTCACAGTGTTAACAACATCCTACAAGGCCCTGACCTCACAGCGTTAACAACAAGGCCCTGACCTCACAGTGTTAACAACATCCTACAAGGCCCTGACCTCACAGCGTTAACAACATCCTACAAGGCCCTGACCTCACAGCGTTAACAACATCCTACAAGGCCCTGACCTCACAGTGTTAACAACAAGGCCCTGACCTCACAGCGTTAACAACATCCTACAAGGCCCTGACCTCACAGTGTTAACAACATCCTACAAGGCCCTGACCTCACAGCGTTAACAACATCCTACAAGGCCCTGACCACACAGTGTTAACAACAAGGCCCTGACCTCACAGTGTTAACAACATCCTACAAGGCCCTGACCTCACAGCGTTAACAACATCCTACAAGGCCCTGACCTCACAGTGTTAACAACAAGGCCCTGACCTCACAGTGTTAACAACATCCTACAAGGCCCTGACCTCACAGTGTTAACAACAAGGCCCTGACCTCACAGTGTTAACAACATCCTACAAGGCCCTGACCTCACAGTGTTAACAACATCCTACAAGGCCCTGACCTCACAGTGTTAACAACATCCTACAAGGCCCTGACCTCACAGTGTTAACAACATCCTACAAGGCCCTGACCTCACAGTGTTAACAACATCCTACAAGGCCCTGACCTCACAGTGTTAACAACATCCTACAAGGCGCTGACCTCACAGTGTTAACAACATCCTACAAGGCCCTGACCTCACAGCGTTAACAACAAGGCCCTGACCACACAGTGTTAACAACATCCTACAAGGCCCTGACCTCACAGCGTTAACAACAAGGCCCTGACCTCACAGTGTTAACAACATCCTACAAGGCCCTGACCTCACAGTGTTAACAACATCCTACAAGGCCCTGACCTCACAGTGTTAACAACAAGGCCCTGATCTCACAGCGTTAACAACATCCTACAAGGCCCTGACCTCACAGCGTTAACAACATCCTACAAGGCCCTGACCTCACAGCGTTAACAACATCCTACATGGCCCTGACCTCACAGCGTTAACAACATCCTACAAGGCCCTGACCTCACAGCGTTAACAACATCCTACAAGGCCCTGACCTCACAGTGTTAACAACATCCTACAAGGCCCTGACCTCACAGTGTTAACAACATCCTACAAGGCCCTGACCTCACAGCGTTAACAACATCCTACAAGGCCCTGACCTCACAGTGTTAACAACAAGGCCCTGACCTCACAGTGTTAACAACATCCTACAAGGCCCTGACCTCACAGTGTTAACAACATCCTACAAGGCCCTGACCACACAGTGTTAACAACAAGGCCCTGACCTCACAGTGTTAACAACATCCTACAAGGCCCTGACCTCACAGTGTTAACAACAAGGCCCTGACCTCACAGTGTTAACAACAAGGCCCTGATCTCACAGTGTTAACAACATCCTACAAGGCCCTGACCTCACAGTGTTAACAACAAGGCCCTGACCTCACAGTGTTAACAACATCCTACAAGGCCCTGACCTCACAGTGTTAACAACATCCTACAAGGCCCTGAGCTCACAGTGTTAACAACAAGGCCCTGACCTCACAGTGTTAACAACAAGGCCCTGACCTCACAGTGTTAACAACATCCTACAAGGCCCTGACCTCACAGTGTTAACAACATCCTACAAGGCCCTGACCTCACAGTGTTAACAACAAGGCCCTGACCTCACAGTGTTAAAAACAAGGCCCTGACCTCACAGTGTTAACAACATCCTACAAGGCCCTGACCTCTCAGTGTTAACAACATCCTACAAGGCCCTGACCTCACAGTGTTAACAACAAGGCCCTGACCTCACAGTGTTAACAACAAGGCCCTGACCTCACAGTGTTAACAACATCCTACAAGGCCCTGACCTCACAGTGTTAACAACATCCTACAAGGCCCTGACCACACAGTGTTAACAACATCCTACAAGGCCCTGACCTCACAGTGTTAACAACAACCTACAAGGCCCTGACCTCACAGTGTTAACAACAAGGCCCTGACCTCACAGTGTTAACAACATCCTACAAGGCCCTGACCTCACAGCGTTAACAACATCCTACAAGGCCCTGACCTCACAGTGTTAACAACAAGGCCCTGACCTCACAGTGTTAACAACACCCTACAAGGCCCTGACCTCACAGTGTTAACAACAAGGCCCTGACCTCACAGTGTTAACAACATCCTACAAGGCCCTGACCTCACAGTGTTAACAACATCCTACAAGGCCCTGACCTCACAGTGTTAACAACAAGGCCCTGACCTCACAGTGTTAACAACATCCTACAAGGCCCTGACCTCACAGTGTTAACAACATCCTACAAGGCCCTGACCTCACAGTGTTAACAACATCCTACAAGGCCCTGACCTCACAGTGTTAACAACAAGGCCCTGACCTCACAGTGTTAACAACATCCTACAAGGCCCTGACCTCACAGTGTTAACAACATCCTACAAGGCCCTGACCTCACAGCGTTAACAACAAGGCCCTGACCTCACAGTGTTAACAACATCCTACAAGGCCCTGACCTCACAGTGTTAACAACATCCTACAAGGCCCTGACGTCACAGTGTTAACAACAAGGCCCTGACCACACAGTGTTAACAACAAGGCCCTGACCTCACAGCGTTAACAACAAGGCCCTGACCTCACAGTGTTAACAACATCCTACAAGGCCCTGACCTCACAGTGTTAACAACAAGGCCCTGACCTCACAGTGTTAACAACATCCTACAAGGCCCTGACCTCACAGTGTTAACAACATCCTACAAGGCCCTGACCTCACAGTGTTAACAACAAGGCCCTGACCTCACAGTGTTAACAACATCCTACAAGGCCCTGACCTCACAGCGTTAACAACATCCTACAAGGCCCTGACCTCACAGTGTTAACAACAAGGCCCTGACCTCACAGTGTTAACAACATCCTACAAGGCCCTGACCTCACAGCGTTAACAACATCCTACAAGGCCCTGACCTCACAGCGTTAACAACAAGGCCCTGACCTCACAGTGTTAACAACATCCTACAAGGCCCTGACCTCACAGTGTTAACAACAACCTACAAGGCCCTGACCTCACAGCGTTAACAACAAGGCCCTGACCTCACAGTGTTAACAACATCCTACAAGGCCCTGACCTCACAGTGTTAACAACATCCAACAAGGCCCTGACCTCACAGTGTTAACAACAACCTACAAGGCCCTGACCTCACAGTGTTAACAAAAAGGCCCTGACCTCACAGTGTTAACAACATCCAACAAGGCCCTGACCTCACAGTGTTAACAACAAGGCCCTGACCTCACAGCGTTAACAACATCCTACAAGGCCCTGACCTCACAGTGTTAACAACATCCTACAAGGCCCTGACCTCACAGTGTTAACAACATCCTACAAGGCCCTGACCTCACAGTGTTAACAACATCCTACAAGGCCCTGACCTCACAGTGTTAACAACATCCTACAAGGCCCTGACCTCACAGTGTTAACAACATCCTACAAGGCCCTGACCACACAGCGTTAACAACATCCTACAAGGCCCTGACCTCACAGTGTTAACAACATCCTACAAGGCCCTGACCTCACAGTGTTAACAACATCCAACAAGGCCCTGACCTCACAGTGTTAACAACATCCAACAAGGCCCTGACCACACAGCGTTAACAACATCCTACAAGGCCCTGACCTCACAGTGTTAACAACATCCAACAAGGCCCTGACCTCACAGTGTTAACAACAAGGCCCTGACCTCACAGCGTTAACAACATCCTACAAGGCCCTGACCTCACAGTGTTAACAACATCCTACAAGGCCCTGACCTCACAGTGTTAACAACATCCTACAAGGCCCTGACCTCACAGTGTTAACAACATCCTACAAGGCCCTGACCTCACAGTGTTAACAACATCCTACAAGGCCCTGACCTCACAGTGTTAACAACATCCTACAAGGCCCTGACCTCACAGCGTTAACAACATCCAACAAGGCCCTGACCTCACAGTGTTAACAACAAGGCCCTGACCTCACAGCGTTAACAACATCCTACAAGGCCCTGACCTCACAGTGTTAACAACAAGGCCCTGACCTCACAGCGTTAACAACATCCAACAAGGCCCTGACCACACAGCGTTAACAACATCCTACAAGGCCCTGACCTCACAGTGTTAACAACATCCAACAAGGCCCTGACCTCACAGTGTTAACAACAAGGCCCTGACCTCACAGCGTTAACAACATCCTACAAGGCCCTGACCTCACAGTGTTAACAACAAGGCCCTGACCTCACAGTGTTAACAACATCCTACAAGGCCCTGACCTCACAGTGTTAACAACATCCTACAAGGCCCTGACCTCACAGTGTTAACAACAAGGCCCTGATCTCACAGTGTTAACAACAAGGCCCTGACCTCACAGTGTTAACAACATCCTACAAGGCCCTGATCTCACAGTGTTAACAACAAGGCCCTGACCTCACAGTGTTAACAACATCCTACAAGGCCCTGACCTCACAGTGTTAACAACATCCTACAAGGCCCTGACCTCACAGTGTTAACAACATCCTACAAGGCCCTGACCTCACAGCGTTAACAACATCCTACAAGGCCCTGACCTCACAGTGTTAACAACATCCTACAAGGCCCTGACCTCACAGCGTTAACAACATCCTACAAGGCCCTGACCTCACAGTGTTAACAACATCCTACAAGGTGTGACACCTGGCTGGCTGGCTGGTTGTACAGGCCTACGGCTGGTTTGCTGGCTGGCTGTACAGGCCTATGGCTGGCTGGTTGGCTGGTTGTACAGGCCTATGGCTGGCTGGCTGGCTGGTTGTACAGGCCTATGGCTGGCTGGCTGGCTGGTTGTACAGGCCTATGGCTGGCTGGCTGGTTGTACAGGCCTATGGCTGGCTGGCTGGCTGGTTGTACAGGCCTATGGCTGGCTGGCTGGCTGGTTGTACAGGCCTATGGCTGGCTGGCTGGCTGGTTGTACAGGCCTATGGCTGGCTGGCTGGTTGTACAGGCCTATGGCTGGCTGGCTGGCTGGTTGTACAGGCCTATGGCTGGCTGGCTGGTTGTACAGGCCTATGGCTGGCTGGCTGGCTGGTTGTACAGGCCTATGGCTGGCTGGCTGGTTGTACAGGCCTATGGCTGGCTGGCTGGTTGTACAGGCCTATGGCTGGCTGGCTGGCTGGTTGTACAGGCCTATGGCTGGCTGGCTGGTTGTACAGGCCTATGGCTGGCTGGCTGGCTGGTTGTACAGGCCTATGGCTGGCTGGCTGGCTGGTTGTACAGGCCTATGGCTGGCTGGCTGGTTGTACAGGCCTATGGCTGGCTGGCTGGCTGGTTGTACAGGCCTATGGCTGGCTGGCTGGCTGGTTGTACAGGCCTATGGCTGGCTGGCTGGCTGGTTGTACAGGCCTATGGCTGGCTGGCTGGCTGGTTGTACAGGCCTATGGCTGGCTGGCTGGCTGGTTGTACAGGCCTATGGCTGGCTGGCTGGCTGGTTGTACAGGCCTATGGCTGGCTGGCTGGCTGGTTGTACAGGCCTATGGCTGGCTGGCTGGCTGGTTGTACAGGCCTATGGCTGGCTGGCTGGCTGGCTGTACAGGCCTACGGCTGGTTTGCTGGCTGGTTGTACAGGCCTATGGCTGGCTGGCTGGCTGGTTGTACAGGCCTATGGCTGGCTGGTTGTACAGGCCTATGGCTGGCTGGCTGGCTGGTTGTACAGGCCTATGGCTGGCTGGCTGGTTATGCGTAAAAGCTTATATCTAAGAAGTGTGCTAACCTAACGTTAAGCACTGTGTGGTTTAATGACATACAATCTTGTAATATTTCAACATATGTAAATACATAAACTCTGCAAAAAAAGAAACATCCTCTCACTGTCAACTGCATTTATTTTCAGCAAACTTAACATGTGTAAATATTTGTATGAACATAAGATTCAACAACTGAGACATAAACTGAACAAGTTCCACAGACATGTGACTAACAGAAATGGAATAATGTGTCCCTGAACAAAGGGTGTAGGTCAAAATCAAAAGTAACAGTCAGTATCTGGTGTGGCCACCAACTGCATTAAGTACTGCAGTACTTAACACCCTCTGATCAAACAGGTCCCAGACGTGCTCAATGGGATTGAGATCCGGGCTCTTCGCTGGCCATGGCAGAACACTGACATTCCTGTCTTGCAGGAAATCATGCACAGAACGAGCAGTACGGCTGATGGCATTGTCATGCTGGAGGGTCATGTCAGGATGAGCCTGCAAGAAGGGTACCACATGAGGGAGGAGGATGTCTTCCCTGTAACGCACAGCGTTGAGATTGCCTGCAATGACAACAAACTCAGTCCGATGCTGCTGTGACGCACCGCCCCAAACCATGACGGACCCTCCACCTCCAAATCGATCCCGCTCCAGAGTACAGGCCTCGGTGTAACGCTCATTCCTTAGACGATAAACGCGAATCCGACCATCACCCCTGGTGAGACAAAACCAGTGTAGAGCACTTTTTGCCAGTCCTGTCTGGTCCAGCGACGGTGGGTTTGTGCCCATAGGTGACGTTGTTGCCGGTGATGTCTGGTGAGGACCTGCCTTACAACAGGCCTACAAGCCCTCAGTCCAGCCTCTTTCAGCCTATTGCGGACAGTCTGAGCACTGATGGTGGGTGTTTTTTCTTTTGGTGTTTTTCAGAGTCAGTAGAAAGGCCTCTTTAGCGTTCTAACTTTTCATAACTATGACCTTAATTGCCTACCGTCTGTAAGCTGTTAGTGTCTTAACGACCGTTCCACAGGTGCATGTTCATTCATTATTTATGGTTCATTGAACAAGCATGGGAAACAGTGTTTAAACCCTTTACAACGAAGATCTGTGAAGTTATTTGGATTTTTACTAAGTATCTTTGAAAGACAGGGTCCTGAAAAAGGGAAGTTTATTAACCATAATCAATACTTGAGCCAAAATTGTAGGTTAACACTTTGAAATGAAAATGCCATGCTGTATCGTCAAGGTTCTCCTGATGAGGCAGAGTGTTTCAGCCTGATAAAGGGAACATTTTTACTCCTCTCTCCGATCTCTCCTCTCCTCTCCCCTCCCCTCCTGTCTAATAGCTCAGGCTAGATTGTCCCTCTCTCGTCTCTGCTCTCTCCTGTCCTCTCTTCTCTCCCTCCTGTCCTTTCCTCTCTCCCCCTCTCTCTCTCTCTCTTCTCCTCTCTCTCTCTCTCCCCATCTCTCTCTCCTCCTGGTGTCTGATAGCTCAGCCTAAGTGGCCTTAATAAAAAACGCTGATAAATACGTCCACGCCCCCTCACCAGTCGTCTCCTCCTCAGAGTAGAGTAGAGTAGAGGATAGGAGAACAGAACAGAGGAGAGAAGAGGAGAACAGAAGAGAGCAGAGAACAGAGGAGAGAAGAGACGAGGAGAGGAGATGAATGAGAGGAGAACAGAACAGAGCAGAACAGCATGTCCCTCCCCAGACATCAATGAGCCTGAGCCACATGATAAGCAGCTTTAAATGCCTGTTCATCTATCTGCCTCTCTCTCTCTATCTACAGCACCATCATCCACTGCAACAACTTAAACCACAATACTAAAAGTGGATAATTATCAGCCTTTTGTTCCTGTCTTTTTCTCTTTCTCTCTCCCCCTTTCATTCTCTCTCTCTCTCTATCTTCATCCCTCCAACAAGGCTGGTGAATAAACACAATGACATGAATAAATAATGACCTCACAATCCTCTTAAGGTCTGCTGTGAATTCAGAGGGAGAGAGAGAGAGAGAGAGAGAGAGAGAGGGAGAGAGAGAGAGAGAGAACGAGGGAGAGAGAGAGAGAGAGAGAGAGAGAGAGAGAGGGAGAGAGAGAGAGAGAGAGAGGGAGAGAGAGAGAACGAGGGAGAGAGAACGAGGGAGAGAGAGAGAGAGGGAGAGAGAGAGAGAGAGAGGGAGAGAGAGAGAGAGAGAGAACGAGGGAGAGAGAACGAGGGAGAGAGAGAGAGAGGGAGAGAGAGAGAGAGAGAGAGAGAGAATGAGGGAGAGAGAACGAGGGAGAGAGAGAGAGAGAGAGAGAGAGAGAGAGAGAGAGAGAGAGAACGAGGGAGAGAGAACGAGGGAGAGAGAGAGAGAGGGAGAGAGAGAGAGAGAGGGAGAGAGAGAGAGAGAGAGAGAGAGAGAGGGAGAGAGAGAGAGAGAGAGAACGAGGGAGAGAGAGAGAGAGAGAGAGAGACAGAGAGAGAGAGAGAGAGAGAGAGAGAACGAGGGAGAGAACGAGGGTGAGAGAACGAGGGAGAGAGAACGAGGGAGAGAGAACAAGGGAGAGAGAGAGAGAGGGAGAGAGAACGAGGGAGAGAGAACGAGGGAGAGAGAGAGAGAGGGAGAGAGAACGAGGGAGGGAGGGAGGGAGGGAGGGAGGGAGGGAGGGAGGGAGGGAGGGAGGGAGGGAGGGAGAAAAAAACACTAAAGTTTACTTTCTGGTGTTTGAGAGCAAGCGGAGCCTGAAATTGTAATCGTCCCATTACGGGTCCAGGTGGCTAGCCCGAGGGCTCAGTAGCTGGCTGGCCAAAGATGGAACCAGGTCCTTCTCTTCCCCTCCCTCCACTTCCCTAGGATGCATACCAAATAGCCCCCTATTACATTTATAGTGCATTACTTGTGCAGTATTACCTGAAAGGGCTCTGGTCAAAAGTAGTTCACTATAAAGGGAATAGGGGGCCATTTGGGATGTAAGCCTAGTGTTCCTCTGTCCATTCATTCCCAGGCCTGGCCTAATAAAATGATTCACTATACCCTAAAGAAACACTCAGGCCTGCTTTAGTATGCCTTAAATAAACACTCAGGCCTGCTTAAAAATGCCTTAAGAAACACTCAGGCCTGCTTTAGTATACCCTAAAGAAACTCTCAGGCCTGCTCCAGCATGCCCTAAAGAAACTCAAGCCTGCTTCAGTATGCCCTAAATAAACATTCAGGCCTGCTTCAGTATGCCCTAAAGAAACACTCAGGCCTGCTCCAGCATGCCCTAAAGAAACTCAAGCCTGCTTCAGTATGCCCTAAATAAACATTCAGGCCTGCTTCAGTATGCCCTAAAGAAACACTCAGGCCTGCTCCAGCATGCCCTAAAGAAACTCAAGCCTGCTTCAGTATGCCCTAAATAAACATTCAGGCCTGCTTCAGTATGCCCTAAAGAAACACTCAGGCCTGCTCCAGCATGCCCTAAAGAAACTCAAGCCTGCTTCAGTATGCCCTAAATAAACACTCAGGCCTGCTTCAGTATGCCCTAAATAAACACTCAGGCCTGCTTCAGTATGCCCTAAATAAACATTCAGGCCTGCTTCAGTATGCCCTAAAGAAACACTCAGGCCTGCTTCAGTATGCCCTAAAGAAACATTCAGGCCTGCTTCAGTATGCCTTAAAGAAACCCTCAGGCCTGCTTCAGTATGCCTTAAATAAACACCCAGGCCTGCTTCAGTATGCCCTAAATAAACATTAATTCAGGCCTGCTTCAGTATGCCCTAAATAAACACTCAGGCCTGCTTTAGTATGCCCTAAATAAACCCTCAGGCCTGCTTCAGTATGCCCTAAAGAAACACTCAGGCTGTCACGCCCTGGCCTTAGTATTCTTTGTTTTCTTTATTATTTTAGTTAGGTCAGGGTGTGACATGGGGAATGTTTGTGTTTTGTTGGTTTTGGGTGTTTTTTATGGTAAAGGGGTTGTTGTATAGTATATGGGTTTGTGTTGAGTTCAGATGTCTAGCGTTGTCTATGTAGAACGTTTGTAGCCTGTGTGTGTATGTGCACAACGTTATTTAGCTTCACGGTCGTTTGTTGTTTTGTATAGTTTGTTAAAGTGTGTCGTGTTTATTTTCGTCATCTTTAAAAAATAAAAGAAGATGGCATATTTTCCTAAAGCTGCGTTTTGGTCCATCAATCCTCCACACGATCGTGACAGCATTACTCACCATTATAGGACCAAGCGGCATGGAAAGCGGCAACAGGACCTACCTACACAGGATTCATGGACATGGGAGGAGATACTGGATGGTAAGGGGCCGTGGGCACAACCTGGAGAATATCGCCTTCCTCGTGAAGAGCTGGAGGCAGCTAAAGCCGAGAGGAGGCGATATGAGGAGGCAGCACGGAGACAAGGCTGGAAGCCCGTGAGTACAACCCAAAAAATTCTTGGGGGGGGCCTTAAAGGGAGGGTGGCGAAGTCAGGTAGGAAACCTGCGCCTACTCCCTGTACTTACCGTGGAGAGCGAGAGTACGGGCAGACACCGTGTTACGCAGTAGAGCGCACGGTGTCTCCTGTACGCGTGCATAGCCCGGTTCGGTACATTTCAGCTCCACGTATCGGCCGGGCTAGACTGAGCGTTGAGCCGTATGTCATGAAGCCGGCCCAACGCATCTGGTCACCAGTGCGTCTCCTCGGGCCGGCGTACATGACACCAGCCTTACGCATGGTGTCCCCGGTTCGCCTACATAGGCCGGTGCGGGTTATTCCACCTCCCCGCACTGGTCAGGCGACGGGGAGCATACAATCAGGTAAGGTTGGGCAGGCTCGGCGTTCAAGGGAGCCAGTACGCCTGCACGGTCCGGTATTTCCGGCGCCATCTCCCCACCCCAACCCAGTACCACCAGTGCCTCCTCCACGCACTAGCTATATGGTGCGTGTCTCCTGCCCTTTACCACCAGTGTCTAAACCACGCACCAAGCCTCCTGTGTGTCCCCAGAGTCCTGTGCGTCCTGTTGCTGCTCCCCGCACTAGCCCTGAGATGCGTGTCCCCAGCCCGGTGCCACCAGTCCCGGCACCACGCACCAGGCCTACAGTGCGCCTCAGCCGGCAGGAGTCTGCCGTCTGCACAGCGATGACTGAACTGCCCGTCTGCCAAGCGCCATCTGAGCCATCCGTCTCCCCAGCGCCATCTGAGCCATCCGTCTCCCCAGCGCCATCTGAGCCATCCGTCTGCAATGAGCCTGCAAAGCCGCCCGTCTGCCATGAGCCTGCAAAGCCGCCCGTCTGCCATGAGCCCACTGAGCCGTCCGCCAGACAGGAGCCGCTAGAGCCGCCAGCCAGACAGGAGCCGCTAGAGCCGCCAGCCAGACAGGAGCCGCTAGAGCCGTCCGTCAGACAGGATCTGCCAGAGCCGCCAACCAGACAGGATCTGCCAGATCCGTCAGCCAGCCATGAGCAGCCAGATCCGTCAGCCAGCCATGAGCAGCCAGATCCGTCAGCTAGCCATGAGCAGCCAGATCCGTCAGCTAGCCATGAGCAGCCAGATCCGTCAGCTAGCCATGAGCAGCCAGATCCGTCAGCTAGCCATGAGCAGCCAGATCCGTCAGCTAGCCATGAGCAGCCAGATCCGTCAGCTAGCCATGAGCAGCCAGATCCGTCAGCTAGCCATGAGCAGCCAGATCCGTCAGCTAGCCATGAGCAGCCAGATCCGTCAGCTAGCCATGAGCAGCCAGATCCGTCAGCTAGCCATGAGCAGCCAGATCCGTCAGCTAGCCATGAGCAGCCAGATCCGTCAGCTAGCCATGAGCAGCCAGATCCGTCAGCCAGCCATGAGCAGCCAGATCCGTCAGCCAGCCATGAGCAGTCAGATCCGTCAGCCAGCCATGAGCAGCCAGATCAGTCAGCCAGCCATGAGCAGCCAGATCAGTCAGCCAGCCATGAGCAGCCAGATCCGTTAGCCAGCCATGAGCAGCCAGATCTGTCAGCCAGCCATGGGCCGTCCCTCAGTCCGGAGCTGCAGTCCCTCAGTCCGGAGCTGCCATTCCTCAGTCCGGAGCTGCCATTCCTCAGTCCGGAGCTGCCATTAATCAGTCCGGAGCTGCCCCTTACCCTGGTGCTGCCCCTTACCCTGGTGCTGCCCCTTACCCTGGTACTGCCCCTTACCCTGGTACTGCCCCTGACCCTGGTACTGCCCCTTACCCTGGTACTGGCCCTTAGTCCGGAGCTGTCCCTTAGTCCGGAACTGCCCCTTAATGCAATGGGGTTAATGTGGAGAGGGGTCATTTTGAAGAAGCTAAGGAGGTGGTTAGGGACTGTGGTGACGTGGGGACCACGACCAGAGCCGGAGCCGCCACCGTGGATGGAAGCCCACCCAGACCCTCCCCTAGACTGGTTAATGGTGCGCCCGGAGTTCGCACCTTAAGGGGGGGGTTATGTCACGCCCTGGCCTTAGTATTCTTTGTTTTCTTTATTATTTTAGTTAGGTCAGGGTGTGACATGGGGAATGTTTGTGTTTTGTTGGTTTTGGGTGTTTTTTATGGTAAAGGGGTTGTTGTATAGTATATGGGTTTGTGTTGAGTTCAGATGTCTAGCGTTGTCTATGTAGAACGTTTGTAGCCTGTGTGTGTATGTGCACAACGTTATTTAGCTTCACGGTCGTTTGTTGTTTTGTATAGTTTGTTAAAGTGTGTCGTGTTTATTTTCGTCATCTTTAAAAAATAAAAGAAGATGGCATATTTTCCTAAAGCTGCGTTTTGGTCCATCAATCCTCCACACGATCGTGACACAGGCCTGCTTTAGTATGCCCTAAAGAAACACTCAGGCCTGCTTCAGTATGCCCTAAAGAAACACTCAGGCCTGCTTCAGTATGCCCTAAATAAACCCTCAGGCCTGCTTCAGTATGCCCTAAAGAAACAATCAGGCCTGCTTCAGTATTCCCTAAAGAAACACTCAGGCCTGCTTCAGTATGCCCTAAATAATCCCTCAGGCCTGCTTCAGTATGCCCTAAAGAAACACTCAGGCCTGCTTTAGTATGCCCTAAAGAAACACTCAGGCCTGCTTCAGTATGCCCTAAATAAACACTCAGGCCTGCTTCAGTATGCCCTAAATAAACACTCAGGCCTGCTTCAGTATGCCCTAAATAAACATTCAAGCCTGCTTCAGTATGCCCTAAAGAAACACTCAGGCCTGCTTCAGTATGCCCTAAAGAAACATTCAGGCCTGCTTCAGTATGCCTTAAAGAAACCCTCAGGCCTGCTTCAGTATGCCTTAAATAAACACTCAGGCCTGCTTCAGTATGCCGTAAATAAACATTAATTCAGGCCTGCTTCAGTATGCCCTAAATAAACACTCAGGCCTGCTTTAGTATGCCCTAAATAAACCCTCAGGCCTGCTTTAGTATGCCCTAAATAAACCCTCAGGCCTGCTTCAGTATGCCCTAAAGAAACACTCAGGCCTGCTTTAGTATGCCCTAAAGAAACACTCAGGCCTGCTTCAGTATGCCCTAAAGAAACTTTCAGGCCTGCTTCAGTATGCCCTAAATAAACCCTCAGGCCTGCTTCAGTATGCCCTAAAGAAACAATCAGGCCTGCTTCAGTATTCCCTAAAGAAACACTCAGGCCTGCTTCAGTATGCCCTAAATAAACCCTCAGGCCTGCTTCAGTATGCCCTAAAGAAACACTCAGGCCTGCTTTAGTATGCCCTAAAGAAACACTCAGGCCTGCTTCAGTATGCCCTAAATAAACACTCAGGCCTGCTTCAGTATGCCCTAAAGAAACAATCCCATCAAACACAAAGCAAAGTGGCTTTTACTTGCCTAATAAAAAAAGCGTTAAAAAAATGTCTCTGTTTTCAAAAAAAAAATTTAAAGAATAGAAAAAGCTTTTTTTTTGCAGTGGGTGGATGCAGTTTTAAGATAAGTAGCAAAAAGACTTTAATTGCCAAAATGTCGCAATATTCCATTTAATACACGATATATAAAGTATGTGGACACCCCTTCAAATTAGTGGATTTGGCTATTTCAGCCACTGTATAACATCGAGCACACAGCCATGCAATATCCATAGACAAACATTGGCAGTAGAATGGCCTTACTGAAGAGCTCACTGACTTTCAACGTGGCACCGTCATAGGATGTTTTGTCAAATTTCTGCTCTGCTAGAGCTGACCCGGTCAACTGTAAGTGCTGTCATTGTGAAATGAAAACGTCTGGTCATGTAGTGTAGCTGTACAGTGGTGGTCATGTAGTGTAGCTAGGGCCCAGGTAGCTAGGAACCAGGTAGCTAGGGACCCGGTAGCTAGGAACCAGGTAGCTAGGGACCAGGTAGATAGGAACCAGTTAGCTAGGGACCAGGTAGCTAGGGACCAGGTAGCTAGGAACCAGGTAGCTAGGGACCAGGTAGCTAGGAACCAGGTAGCTAGGGACCAGGTAGCTAGGAACCAGGTAGCTAGCGACCAGGTAGTTAACAGTGGTGGTCATGTAGTGTAGCTAGGGACCAGGTAGCTAGGAACCAGGTAGCTAGGGACCAGGTAGCTAGGAACCAGGTAGCTAGGGACCAGGTAGCTAGGGACCAGGTAGCTAGGAACCAGGTAGCTAGGTACCAGGTAGCTAGGGACGAGGTAGCTAGGAACCAGGTAGCTAGGGACCAGGTAGCTAGGAACCATGTAGCTAGGGACCAGGTAGCTAGGAACCAGGTAGCTAGGAACCAGGTAGCTAACAGTGGTGGTCATGTAGTGTAGCTAGGGACCAGGTAGCTAGGGACCAGGTAGCTAGGAACCAGGTAGCTAGGAACCAGGTAGCTAACAGTGGTGGTCATGTAGTGTAGCTAGGGACCAGGTAGTTAACAGTGGTGGTCATGTAGTGTAGCTGTACAGTGGTGGTCATGTAGTGTAGCTAGGGACCAGGTAGCTAGGAACCAGGTAGCTAGGGACCAGGTAGCTAGGAACCAGGTAGCTAGGAACCAGGTAGCTAGGAACCAGGTAGCTAGGAACCAGGTAGCTAGGGACCAGGTAGCTAGGGACCAGGTAGTTAACAGTGGTGGTCATGTAGTGTAGCTAGGTACCAGGTAGCTAGGGACCAGTTAGCTAGGGACCAGGTAGCTAGGGACCAGGTAGCTAGGGACCAGGTAGCTAGGGACCAGGTGGCTAGGAACCAGGTAGCTAGGGACCAGGTAGCTAGGAACCAGGTAGCTAGGGACCAGGTAGCTAGGAACCAGGTAGCTAGGGACCAGGTAGCTAGGAACCAGGTAGCTAGGGACCAGGTAGCTAGGAACCAGGTAGCTAGGGACCAGGTAGTTAACAGTGGTGGTCATGTAGTGTAGCTAGGGACCAGGTAGCTAGGGACCAGGTAGCTAGGAACCAGGTAGCTAGGGCCCAGGTAGCTAGGGACCAGGTAGTTAACAGTGGTGGTCATGTAGTGTAGCTAGGTACCAGGTAGCTAGGGACCAGGTAGCTAGGAACCAGTTAGCTAGGAACCAGGTAGCTAGGGACCAGGTAGCTAGGGACCAGGTAGCTAGGGACCAGGTAGCTAGGAACCAGGTAGCTAGGGACCAGGTAGCTAGGGACCAGGTAGTTAACAGTGGTGGTCATGTAGTGTAGCTAGGTACCAGGTAGCTAGGGCCCGGTAGCTAGACCCCAGGTAGCTAGACCCCAGGTAGCTAGGGACCAGGTAGCTAGGGACCAGGTAGCTAGGAACCAGGTAGCTAGGGACCAGGTGGCTAGGAACCAGGTAGCTAGGGACCAGGTAGCTAGGGACCAGGTAGCTAGGAACCAGGTAGCTAGGGACCAGGTAGCTAGGAACCAGGTAGCTAGGGACCAGGTAGCTAGGAACCAGGTAGCTAGGGACCAGGTAGTTAACAGTGGTGGTCATGTAGTGTAGCTAGGTACCAGGTAGCTAGGGACCAGGTAGCTAGGAACCAGGTAGCTAGGGACCAGGTAGTTAACAGTGGTGGTCATGTAGTGTAGCTAGGTACCAGGTAGCTAGGGACCAGGTAGCTAGGAACCAGTTAGCTAGGAACCAGGTAGCTAGGAACCAGGTAGCTAGGAACCAGGTAGCTAGGCCCCAGGTAGCTAAGAACCAGGTAGCTAGGGACCAGGTAGCTAGGGACCAGGTAGTTAACAGTGGTGGTCATGTAGTGTAGCTAGGTACCAGGTAGCTAGGGACGAGGTAGCTAGACCCCAGGTAGCTAGGGACCAGGTAGCTAGGAACCAGGTAGCTAGGGACCAGGTAGCTAGGAACCAGGTAGCTAGGGACGAGGTAGCTAGGGACCAGGTAGCTAGGGACCCGGTAGCTAGGGACCAGGTAGTTAATAGTGGTGGTCATGTAGTGTAGCTAGGTACCAGGTAGCTAGGGACCAGGTAGCTAGGAACCAGGTAGCTAGGGACCAGGTAGCTAGGAACCAGGTAGCTAGGAACCAGGTAGTTAACAGTGGTGGTCATGTAGTGTAGCTAGGAACCAGGTAGCTAGGGACCAGGTAGCTAGGGGTAGGTAGCTAAGTACCAGGTAGCTAGGGACCAGTTAGCTAGGGAACAGGTAGCTAGGGACCAGGTAGCTAGGAACCAGGTAGGTAGGGACCAGGTAGCTAGGAACCAGGTAGCTAGGGACCAGGTAGCTAGGAACCAGGTAGCTAGGGACCAGGTATTTAACAGTGGTGGTCATGTAGTGTAGCTAGGGACCAGGTAGCTAGGAACCAGGTAGCTAGGGACCAGGAAGCTAGGGACCAGGTAGCTAAGAACCAGGTAGCTAGGGACCAGGTAGCTAGGGACCAGGTAGCTAGGGACCAGGTAGCTAGGAACCAGGTAGCTAGGGACCAGGTAGCCAGGAACCAGGTAGCTAGGGACCAGGTAGCTAACAGTGGTGGTCATGTAGTGTAGCTAGGGACCAGGTAGCTAGGGACCAGGTAGCTAGGAACCAGGTAGCTAACAGTGGTGGTCATGTAGTGTAGCTAGTGACCAGGTAGCTAGGAACCAGGTAGTTAACAGTGGTGGTCATGTAGTGTAGCTGTACAGTGGTGGTCATGTAGTGTAGCTAGGGACCAGGTAGCTAGGAACCAGGTAGCTAGGGTCCAGGTAGCTAGGAACCAGGAAGCTAGGAACCAGGTAGCTAGGAACCAGGTAGCTAGGGACCAGGTAGCTAGGAACCAGGTAGCTAGGGACCAGGTAGTTAACAGTGGTGGTCATGTAGTGTAGCTAGGTACCAGGTAGCTAGGGACCAGTTAGCTAGGGACCAGGTAGCTAGGGACCAGGTAGCTAGGGACCAGGTAGCTAGGGACCAGGTAGCTAGGAACCAGGTAGCTAGGGCCCAGGTAGCTAAGAACCAGGTATCTAGGGACCAGGTAGCTAGGAACCAGGTAGCTAGGGACCAGGTACCTAGGAACCAGGTAGCTAGGGACTAGGTAGTTAACAGTGGTGGTCATGTAGTGTAGCTAGGTACCAGGTAGCTAGGCACCAGGTAGCTAGGAACCAGGTAGCTAGGGACCAGGTAGCTAGGGACCAGGTAGTTAACAGTGGTGGTCATGTAGTGTAGCTAGGTAACAGGTAGCTGGGGACCAGATAGCTAGGAACCAGGTAGCTAGGAACCAGGTAGCTAGGGACCAGGTAGCTAGGAACCAGGTAGCTAGGAACCAGGTAGCTAGGGACCAGGTAGCTAGGGACCAGGTAGCTAGGGACCAGGTAGCTAGGGACCAGGTAGTTAACAGTGGTGGTCATGTAGTGTAGCTAGGAACCAGGTAGCTAGGGACCAGGTAGTTAACAGTGGTGGTCATGTAGTGTAGCTAGGAACCAGGTAGCTAGGAACCAGGTAGCTAGGAACCAGGTAGCTAGGGACCAGGTAGTTAACAGTGGTGGCCATGTAGTGTAGCTAGGAACCAGGTAGCTAGGATCCAGGTAGCTAGGAACCAGGTAGCTAGGGACCAGGTAGTTAACAGTGGTGGTCATGTAGTGTGGCTAGGGACCAGGTAGCTAGGGAGCAGGTAGCTAGGAACCAGGTAGCTAGGGACCAGGTAGCTAGGAACCAGGTAGCTAGGGACCAGGTAGTTAACAGTGGTGGTCATGTAATGTAGCTAGGAACCAGGTAGCTAACAGTGGTGGTCATGTAGTGTAGCTAGGATCCAGGTAGCTAGGAACCAGGTAGCTAGGGACCAGGTAGCTATGGACCAGGTAGCCTGGTACCAGGTAGCTAGGAACCAGGTAGCTAGGAACCAGGTAGCTAGGAACCAGGTAGTTAACAGTGGTGGTCATGTAGTGTAGCTAGGGACCAGGTAGCTAGGGACCAGGTAGCTAGGAACCAGGTAGATAGGGGCCAGGTAGCTAGGAACCAGGTAGCTAGGGACCAGGTAGTTAACAGTGGTGGTCATGTAGTGTAGCTAGGAACCAGGTAGCTAACAGTGGTGGTCATGTAGTGTAGCTAGGAACCAGGTGGCTAGGAACCAGGTAGCTAGGGACCAGGTAGCTATGGACCAGGTAGCTATGGACCAGGTAGCTAGAGAACAGGTAGCTAGGGAACAGGTACCTAGGGACCAGGTAGCTAGGGACCAGGTAGCTAGGAAACAGGTAGCTAGGGACCAGGTAGCTAGGGGCCAGGTAGCTAGGGGCCAGGTAGCTAGGGACCAGGTAGCTAGGGACCAGGTAGCTAACAGTGGTGGTCATGTAGTGTAGCTAGGGACCAGGTAGCTAGGGACCAGGTAGCTAGGAACCAGGTAGCTAACAGTGGTGGTCATGTAGTGTAGCTAGGAACCAGGTAGCTAGGAACCAGGTAGCTAGGGACCAGGTAGCTAGGGACCAGGTAGCTATGGAACAGGTAGCTAGGGACCAGGTAGCTAGGGTACAGGTAGCTAGGGGCCAGGTAGCTAGGGGCCAGGTAGCTAGGGACCAGGTAGCTAGGGACCAGGTAGCTAGGGACCAGGTAGCTAGGGACCAGGTAGCTAGGGACCAGGTAGCTAACAGTGGTGGTCATGTAGTGTAGCTAGGGACCAGGTAGCTAGGGACCAGGTAGCTAGGAACCAGGTAGTTAACAGTGGTGGTCATGTAGTGTAGCTAGACACCAGGTAGCTAGGAACCAGGTAGCTAACAGTGGTGGTCATGTAGTGTAGCTAGGAACCAGGTAATACCCAGTCATCTACCATGTTAATACCCCAGTCATCTACCATGTTAATACCCCAGTCATCTACCATGTTAATACCCAATCATCTACCATGTTAATACCCCAGTCATTTAGCATGTTAATACCCCAGTCATCTACCATGTTAATACCCAGTCATTTACCATGTTAATACCCAGTCATCTACCATGTTAATACCCCAGTCATCTACCATGTTAATACCTAGTCATTTACCATGTTAATACCTAGCAAACTACCATGTTAATACCCCAGTCATCTACCATGTTAATACCCAATCATCTACCATGTTAATACCCCAGTAATCTACCATGTTAATACCCCAGTCATCTACCATGTTAATACCCCAGTCATCTACCATGTTAATACCCAGTCATCTACCATGTTAATACCCCAGTCATCTACCATGTTAATACCCCAGTCATCTACCATGTTAATACCCCAGTCATCTACCATGTTAATACCTAGTCATCTACCATGTTAATACCCCAGTCATCTAGCATGTTAATACCCAGTCATCTACCATGTTAATACCCAGTCATTTACCATGTTAATACCTAGTCATCTACCATGTTAATACCTAGTCATCTACCATGTTAATACCCCAGTCATCTACCATGTTAATACCCCAGTCATCTACCATGTTAATACCCCAGTCATCTACCATGTTAATACCCCAGTCATCTACCATGTTAATACCCAGTCATCTACCATGTTAATACCCCAGTCATCTACCATGTTAATACCCCAGTCATCTACCATGTCAATACCCAGTCATCTACCATGTTAATACCCCAGTCATCTACCATGTTAATACCCCAGTCATCTACCATGTTAATACCCAGTCATCTACCATGTTAATACCCAGTCATCTACCATGTTAATACGCAGTCATTTACTATGTTAATACCTAGTCATTTACCATGTTAAAACCCCAGTCATCTACCATGTTAATACCCCAGTCATCTACCATGTTAATACGCAGTCATTTACCATGTTAATACCTAGTCATCTACCATGTTAATACCCAGTCATCTACCATGTTAATACCTAGTCATCTACCATGTTAATACCCAGTCATCTACCATGTTAATACCCCAGTCATCTACCATGTTAATACCTAGTCATCTACCATGTTAATACCCCAGTCATCTACCATGTTAATACCCCAGTCATCTACCATGTTAATACCCCAGTCATCTACCATGTTAATACCCCAGTCATCTACCATGTTAATACCCCAGTCATCTACCATGTTATTACCCCAGTCATCTACCATGTTAATACCCCAGTCATCTACCATGTTAATACCCCAGTAATCTACCATGTTAATACCCCAGTCATCTACCATGTTAATACCCCAGTCATCTACCATGTTAATACCCCAGTCATCTACCATGTTATTACCCCAGTCATCTACCATGTTAATACCCCAGTAATCTACCATGTTAATACCCCAGTCATCTACCATGTTAATACCCCAGTCATCTACCATGTTAATACCCCAGTCATCTACCATGTTAATACCCAGTCATCTACCATGTTAATACCCAGTCATCTACCATGTTAATATGCTTATATAGCATCCCCATCCTCTCCATAAATGCATTATTACTGTATGAGCTAGACTTCTGAAATTATGGTCAAATGCGGTAACAGGGAAATTAGATTGAATTGAATCTCCATTTATGAAACATTGTTTCGTGCATCCCAAATTGCACCCTACTCCCTATATAGTGGGGCGGCAGGTAGCCTAGTGGTTAGAGCGTTGGACTTGTAACCGAAAGGTTGCTGCCCCTGAACAAGGCAGTTAACCCACTGTTCCTAGGCCGTCATTGTAAATAAGAATTTGTTCTTAACTGACTTGCCTAGTTCCAATTTGTAAGTTGTAAGTCGCTCTGAATAAGAGTGTCTGCTAAATGACTTAAATGTAAATGTAAATGTAGTGCACTGCTTTTGATCAGGTATGTATGGGCCCTGGTTAAAATAGTGCACTAAATAGAGAATAGGGTGCCATTTGGGAAACGACTATACTTATTTTCTCTTTCGAATTGACAGGCCCAGGAATAGAATGTGTTGTTATGTCAGACCCAGGAATAGAATGTGATGTTATGTCAGACCCAGGAATAGAATGTGTTATTATGTTAGACCCAGGAATAGAATGTGTTATTATGTCAGACCCAGGAATAGAATGTGTGATTATGTCAGACCCAGGAATAGAATGTGTTATTATGTCAGACCCAGTAATAGAATGTGTTATTATGTCAGACCCAGTAATAGAATGTGTTATTATTATGTCAGACCCAGGAATAGAATGTGTTATTACGTCAGACCCAGTAATAGAATGTGTTATTATGTCAGACCCAGGAATAGAATGTGTTATTATGTCAGACCCAGGAATAGAATGTGTTATTATGTCAGACCCAGTAATAGAAGTTGTTATTACGTCAGACCCAGGAATAGAATGTGTTATTATGTCAGACCCAGGAATAGAATGTGTTATTATGTCAGACCCAGTAATAGAAGTTGTTATTATGTCAGACCCAGGAATAGAATGTGTTATTATGTCAGACCCAGTAATAGAATGTGTTATTATGTCAGACCCAGGAATAGAATGTGTTATTATGTCAGACCCAGGAATAGAATGTGTTATTATGTCAGACCCAGGAATAGAATGTGTTATTATGTCAGACCCAGGAATAGAATGTGTTATTATGTCAGACCCAGGAATAGAATGTGTTATTACGTCAGACCCAGGAATAGAATGTGTTATTATGTCAGACCCAGGAATAGAATGTGTGATTATGTCAGACCCAGGAATAGAATGTGATGTTATGTCAGACCCAGGAATAGAATGTGTTATTATGTCAGACCCAGGAATAGAATGTGTTATTATGTCAGACCCAGGAATAGAATGTGTTATTACGTCAGACCCAGGAATAGAATGTGTTATTATGTCAGACCCAGTAATAGAATGTGTTATTACGTCAGACCCAGGAATAGAATGTGTTGTTATGTCAGACCCAGGAATAGAATGTGTTATTATGTCAGACCCAGTAATAGAATGTGTTATTATGTCAGACCCAGTAATAGAATGTGTTATTATGTCAGACCCAGGAATAGAATGTGTTATTACGTCAGACCCAGGAATAGAATGTGTTATTATGTCAGACCCAGGAATAGAATGTGTGATTATGTCAGACCCAGGAATAGAATGTGTTATTATGTCAGACCCAGGAATAGAATGTGTTATTATGTCAGACCCAGGAATAGAATGTGTGATTATGTCAGACCCAGGAATAGAATGTGTTGTTATGTCAGACCCAGGAATAGAATGTGTTATTATGTCAGACCCAGGAATAGAATGTGTTATTATGTCAGACCCAGGAATAGAATGTGTTATTACGTCAGACCCAGGAATAGAATGTGTTATTATGTCAGACCCAGTAATAGAATGTGTTATTACGTCAGACCCAGGAATAGAATGTGTTGTTATGTCAGACCCAGGAATAGAATGTGTTATTATGTCAGACCCAGTAATAGAATGTGTTATTATGTCAGACCCAGTAATAGAATGTGTTATTATGTCAGACCCAGGAATAGAATGTGTTATTATGTCAGACCCAGGAATAGAATGTGTTATTATTATGTCAGACCCAGTAATAGAATGTGTTATTATGTCAGACCCAGGAATAGAATGTGTTATTATGTCAGACCCAGGAATAGAATGTGTTATTATGTCAGACCCAGGAATAGAATGTGTTATTATGTCAGACCCAGGAATAGAATGTGTTATTATGTCAGACCCAGGAATAGAATGTGTTATTATGTCAGACCCAGGAATAGAATGTGTTATTACGTCAGACCCAGGAATAGAATGTGTTATTATGTCAGACCCAGGAATAGAATGTGTTATTATTATGTCAGACCCAGGATTAGAATGTGTTATTATGTCAGACCCAGGAATAGAATGTGTTATTATGTCAGACCCAGGAATAGAATGTGTTATTATGTCAGACCCAGTAATAGAATGTGTTATTACGTCAGACCCAGGAATAGAAGTTGTTATTATGTCAGACCCAGGAATAGAATGTGTTATTATGTCAGACCCAGTAATAGAATGTGTTATTATGTCAGACCCAGTAATAGAAGTTGTTATTATGTCAGACCCAGGAATAGAATGTGTTATTATGTCAGACCCAGTAATAGAATGTGTTATTATGTCAGACCCAGTAATAGAAGTTGTTATTATGTCAGACCCAGGAATAGAATGTGTTATTATGTCAGACCCAGTAATAGAATGTGTTATTATGTCAGACCCAGGAATAGAATGTGTTATTATGTCAGACCCAGTAATAGAATGTGTTATTACGTCAGACCCAGGAATAGAATGTGTTATTATGTCAGACCCAGTAATAGAAGTTGTTATTATGTCAGACCCAGGAATAGAATGTGTTGTTATGTCAGACCCAGTAATAGAATGTGTTATTACGTCAGACCCAGGAATAGAATGTGTTATTATGTCAGACCCAGTAATAGAAGTTGTTATTATGTCAGACCCAGGAATAGAATGTGTTGTTATGTCAGACCCAGGAATAGAATGTGTTATTATGTCAGACCCAGGAATAGAATGTGTTATTATGTCAGACCCAGGAATAGAATGTGTTGTTATGTCAGACCCAGGATTAGAATGTGTTATTATGTCAGACCCAGGATTAGAATGTGTTATTATGTCAGACCCAGGATTAGAATGTGTTATTATGTCAGACCCAGGAATATAATGTGTTGTTATGTCAGACCCAGGAATAGAATGTGTAATTACGTCAGACCCAGGAATAGAATGTGTTATTATGTCAGACCCAGGAATATAATGTGTTGTTATGTCAGACCCAGGAATAGAATGTGTAATTACGTCAGACCCAGGAATAGAATGTGTTATTATGTCAGACCCAGGAATAGAATGTGTTATTATGTCAGACCCAGGAATAGAATGTGTTATTATGTCAGACCCAGTAATAGAATGTGTTATTATGTCAGACCCAGGAATAGAATGTGTTATTATGTCAGACCCAGGAATAGAATGTGTGATTATGTTAGACCCAGGATTAGAATGTGTTGTTATGTTAGAGCTTAAGATAAGACAGCTATGGTAACAGAACATGTAGGTGTGCAGTCCCTCCTGAGCTAATAACAAAAGCATTATCCTCCGTGCAACGTGACTATTCTTCAGTTTTACTTTGACAAAGCTGACGAGGCACAGGGGTCATATTCTCCATGAGAGTGAATCCACCATCCACAGCACAGGAAGCGGCTCCCGTACTAGGATATAACTTTACACTCTGTAGTAGTTCACAGTGTAAACTGTTCAGTGTAGAAGAGAGGTAGAGGAGAGGTAGAGGAGAGGTAGAGAAGAGGTAGAGAAGAGGTAGAGAAGAGGTAGAGGAGAGGTAGAGAAGAGGTAGAGAAGAGGTAGAGAAGAGGTAGAGAAGAGGAGAGGAGAGGAGAGGAGGAAAAATCCAGTCCCTAGATACACACACACACACAGACACACAGACACACAGACACACAGACACACAGACAGACACACAGACACACAGACAGACAGACAGACAGACAGACAGACAGACAGACAGACAGACAGACAGACAGACAGACAGACAGACAGACAGACAGGAATGACGCTGCTCTGCTGTTACTTATCCACTTCAACAGTAGCACGGTGAAAACATACATCCAGGAGGGAGGGTTGTTGTGTTGTCCTGCAGAACGAGGCTGCTGTGACACAATGTTGTGTTGAAATACCAGACAGGGATGACTGTGCATGAAGTGTAAAACATCATCACATTCATGTTTTCTCCTAAATGGAGATTTTATTATTTTTCTCGCCTCTCTCACCTGTCCATCCCCTCAGTTGAATTTCATGCTGTCACTGTCCACTCAAGCTTAGCATTGTTGTTATCTATCGCCCACCAGGTGCCCTTCGAGAGTTCTTCAAAGAGCTTGACACCTTGATAAACTCATTTCCTGATGATGGCTCACTGCTCTTCGTACTTGGCGACTTCAACCTCCAAAACGTCTGCCTTTGATTTCTTTCTTTCCAAGCCTCTCTTTCCCCTCCTGGCCTCTTTTGACTTCACTCTTTTCTAATCCCCTCCCAATCACAAGGCAGGCAATAGGCTTGACCTCATCTTCACTAGAGGCTGTTCTCCTACTAATCTCACTGCAACCCCCCTCCAGGTCTCTGTTCTCCTACTAATCTCACTGTAACCCCCCTCCAGGTCTCTGATCTCCTACTAATCTCACTGCAACCCCCTCCAGGTCTCTGATCTCCTACTAATCTCACTGTAACCCCCTCCAGGTCTCTGTTCTCCTACTAATCTCACTGTACCCCTCCTCCAGGTCTCTGTTCTCCTACTAATCTCACTGTAACCCCCTCCAGGTCTCTGTTCTCCTACTAATCTCACTGTAACCCCCCTCCAGGTCTCTGTTCTCCTACTAATCTCACTGTAACCCCCCTCCAGGTCTCTGTTCTCCTACTAATCTCACTGTACCCCTCCTCCAGGTCTCTGTTCTCCTACTAATCTCACTGTAACCCCCCTCCAGGTCTCTGTTCTCCTACTAATCTCACTGTAATCCCCTCCAGGTCTCTGATCTCCTACTAATCTCACTGTAATCCCCTCCAGGTCTCTGTTCTCCTACTAATCTCACTGTAACCCCCTCCAGGTCTCTCTTCTCCTACTAATCTCACTGTAACCCTCCTCCAGGTCTCTGATTACTACTTTGTTTTTGTTTCTGTCTTCCTTTCTTCCAATCCTAGCCATCATCTCTCCCTTCTGCTAAATCTTTCTCCCTCCTGTCTGCTGAATCTACCTCTTCAGCCCTACTCTCCTTCCTTTCCGAATGCTCTGACTGGCACTGTCCCGTTTCCTCCCGGTCGGCTCGGCCCTCCCCTCCTGCTCCGTGGCTGAGTGACTCATTGTGAGCTTACAGAACAGGGCTGCGGGCAGCTGTGGACCTATCAACCTTCCACTCTCTTCCTTCTCTTCTTCTGTATCCACTGCTAAAGCCACTTTCTCCTATCTTCCTTCTCTTCTTCTGTATCCACTGCTAAAGCCACTTTCTCCTATCTTCCTTCTCTTCTTCTGTATCCACTGCTAAAGCCACTTTCTCCTCTCTTCCTTCTCTTCTTCTGTATCCACTGCTAAAGCCACTTTCTACC
This sequence comes from Salvelinus fontinalis, assembly GCF_029448725.1. Lineage (NCBI taxonomy): Eukaryota > Metazoa > Chordata > Actinopteri > Salmoniformes > Salmonidae > Salvelinus > Salvelinus fontinalis. The sequence goes on from NC_074687.1 coordinate 24,844,764, forward strand.
ACTCTCCTCTCCTCTTCTCTCTATACACCAAGTCAATAGGCTCCGTCATATCCTCACATGGTCTCTCCTATCACTGCTATGAGGATGGACCTTTCCTCTTCTCTCTATACACCAAGTCACTCAGCTCTGTCATATCCTCACATGGTCTCTCCTATCACTGCTATGAGGATGACACTCAACTACTTTTCTCCTTCCCCCCTTCTGACACCCAGGTGGCGACACGCATCTCTCAATGCCTAGCAGATAATTCAGCTTGGATGTCGGCCCACCACCTCAAGCTCAACCTCGACAAGATAGAGCTGCTCTTCCTCCTGGGGAAGGCCTGCTCTCTCCAAGACCTCTCCATCATGGTTGACAACTCCACAGTTTCCCCCTCCTAGAGTGCGAAGAACTCGTTCTCTGCAGGTTCATGCTCTACACTATTCGTAGAGCACGACCCTACCTCATACAAGAAGTGACGCAGGTCCTAATACAGGAACTTGTCATCTCCCGTCTGGACTACTGCAACTCTCTGTTGGTTGGGCTCCCTGTTTGTGCCATGAAACCACTGCAACTTATCTAGAACGCTGCAGCCCGCCTGGTGTTCAACCTTCCCAAGTTATCCCATGTCACCCCACTCATACACACACTCCACTGGCTTCCAGTTGAAGCTCGCATCCACTACAAGACCATGGTGCTTACCTATGGAACAGCACGAGGAACAGCCCCTCCCTACCTTCAGGCTATGAACAAACCCTACACCCCAACAAGAGCACTCCGTTCTACCACCTCTGGTCTCTTGGCCCTCCTACCCCAACCCGAGCACTCCGTTCTACCACCTCTGGTCTCTTGGCCCTCCTACCCCAACCCGAGCACTCCGTTCTACCACCTCTGGTCTCTTGGCCCTCCTACCCCAACCAGAGCACTCCGTTCTACCACCTCTGGTCTCTTGGCTCTCCTACCCCAACCCGAGCACTCCGTTCTACCACCTCTGGTCTCTTGGCCCTCCTACCCCAACCTGAGCACTCCGTTCTACCACCTCTGGTCTCTTGGCCCTCCTACCCCAACCCGAGCACTCCGTTCTACCACCTCTGGTCTCTTGGCCCTCCTACCCCAACCCGAGCACTCCGTTCTACCACCTCTGGTCTCTTGGCCTTCCTACCCCAACAAGAGCACTCCGTTCTACCACCTCTGGTCTCTTGGCTCTCCTACCCCAACCCGAGCACTCCGTTCTACCACCTCTGGTCTCTTAGCCCTCCTACCCCAACCCGAGCACTCCGTTCTACCACCTCTGGTCTCTTGGCCCTCCTACCCCAACCCGAGCACTCCGTTCTACCACCTCTGGTCTCTTGGCCCTCCTACCCCAACCCGAGCACTCCGTTCTACCACCTCTGGTCTCTTGGCCTTCCTACCCCAACAAGAGCACTCCGTTCTACCACCTCTGGTCTCTTGGCTCTCCTACCCCAACCCGAGCACTCCGTTCTACCACCTCTGGTCTCTTGGCCCTCCTACCCCAACCCGAGCACTCCGTACTACCACCTCTGGTCTCTTGGCCCTCCTACCCCAACCCGATTACTCCGTTCTACCACCTCTGGTCTCTTGGCCCTCCTACCCCTACGGGAGGGCAGCTCCCACTTAGCCCAGAAAGCATGTCTCTGTCCTGGCACCCCAATGGTGAAACCAACTTCCCCCTGAAGCTAGGACAGCTTACAATAATCAGTAAGCTAGCATGGCGTTCTGAGAGATAATCAGTATGCTAGCATGGTGTTCTGAGAGATAATCAGTAAGCTAGCATGGCGTTCTGAGAGATAATCAGTATGCTAGCATGGCGTTCTGAGAGATAATCAGTATGCTAGCATGGCGTTCTGAGAGATAATCAGTATGCTAGCATGGTGTTCTGAGAGATAATCAGTAAGCTAGCATGGCGTTCTGAGAGATAATCAGTATGCTAGCATGGCGTTCTGAGAGATAATCAGTATGCTAGCATGGCGTTCTGAGAGATAATCAGTATGCTAGCATGGCGTTCTGAGAGATAATCAGTATGCTAGCATGGCGTTCTGAGAGATAATCAGTATGCTAGCATGGTGTTCTGAGAGATAATCAGTATGCTAGCATGGTGTTCTGAGAGATAATCAGTATGCTAGCATGGCGTTCTGAGAGATAATCAGTATGCTAACATGGTGTTCTGAGAGATAATCAGTATGCTAGCATGGCGTTCTGAGAGATAATCAGTATGCTAGCATGGTGTTCTGAGAGATAATCAGTATGCTAGCATGGCGTTCTGAGAGATAATCAGTATGCTAGCATGGCGTTCTGAGAGATAATCAGTATGCTAGCATGGCGTTCTGAGAGATAATCAGTATGCTAGCATGGCGTTCTGAGAGATAATCAGTATGCTAGCATGGTGTTCTGAGAGATAATCAGTATGCTAGCATGGCGTTCTGAGAGATAATCAGTATGCTAGCATGGTGTTCTGAGAGATAATCAGTATGCTAGCATGGTGTTCTGAGAGATAATCAGTATGCTAGCATGGTGTCCTGAGAGATAATCAGTATGCTAACATGGTGTTCTGAGAGATAATCAGTATGCTAGCATGGTGTTCTGAGAGATAATCAGTATGCTAGCATGACGTTCTGAGAGATAATCAGTATGCTAGCATGGCGTTCTGAGAGATAATCAGTATGCTAGCATGACGTTCTGAGAGATAATCAGTATGCTAGCATGGCGTTCTGCGCGCACACCCTAACACCCAAACCACACCGACCACGTCGCGCGTGCGAGCGTTGCAAAATAAATGTATGCGTGCATGTTATTCAATCATTTTCATCCACACTGCTCTCGTAGCCGGGCGCTAAAATAGAACTTGGTTCTGTTAGAGACGCTTAATGCACTGCAAGACCCGCCTCTCCCATCTACTCATTGGTTTTCAGGAGCATACAACCCCACGTGGGTGTTTGAAAGATGAACGGGGAGAGATTAATCACAGATAACTAACTAAAAGCTACCTACATTTTCCCTTTCATCTGTTGATTAACACTAGAAGCGCCGAGAGCATCATTTTGAGGTCCTATGAATTTAACATTTTAATTACTCTGCCATTTTCAAAGTCCCCCCTGTCCTTCACTTTTTTCTAAATAAGTATATTCAACACACTGTCGTTGTTAGAATTTCAATATCACAAACAGAGTTTGCCTTATAAGCTGTTTTAGGAAGGTTTCATTTTTTCCCCCCTCTGCCCCTCTTCATAACTGACACTTGACTGCCATCTGACAACGGCCCGTCGAAACTACACCTAAATTATATCAAAACTAATTTCACACATAGGCCTATACTAATACACGTAGCTTAAAGACCAGACTAAATGTATAATTCTGATGCGTGACAATATTAGCAACTGCATTTAGCACAGTATGGGTAATTGACAAAGAAGGTAAAGGAGTTTACCAAAAAAACAAATCATCCTCATGCAGGTAAGAACTTTTTGATTTCAAAGCCTTCCGTTAAGATTCTCAGATTCTAAAACTCATTCATTCACCAAACAACTCTAGAACTTTTGATTTCAAAGCCTTCCGTTAAGATTCTAAGATTCTGAAACTCATTCATTCACCAAACAACTCTTAGAATAACAGCATGGGCTCTATTTCACAATATCCCTTCATGTGTAGAAGAACCACTATTTCATGCATTCTACACATGAGCACGTGTAGCAGCATAGCCTAGCCTACTAAGCACTGACTAGTAACATGATAAAAACTTATGCTAAAACTTAAAATATGCTTATTTTTATTTAAAATGTGTGTTTTGATGTTTTTTAAAGGGGCATCTGTTCATATCTCCAGCACCACTCCGACAACAAGACACGTGAAAATGATACGTTTCCATGAAAACATTTATATGTTTTACTACAAGACATAGAAACGAGCCATTTTCACATACACTGAGTATACCAAACGTTGAGTATACTATAATATTTTGTCGGAGCACGGACTCTACAAGGTGTCGAAAGCATTCCACAGGGCCAATGTTGACTTAAATGGTTCGCACAGTTGTGTCATGTTGGCTGGATGTCCTTTGGGTGGTGGATCATTCTGGATACACACGGAAAACTGTTAAGCGTGAAAATCCTAGCAGTGTTGCACCTACTACCATTCCCCTGTTCAAAGGCACTTCAATTATTTATCTTGCCCATTCACCCTCTGAATGGCACACACACACAATCCATATCGCAATTCTCTCAAGGCTTAAAAATCCTTCTTTAACCCGTCTCCTCTCCCCCTTCACCTCCCCTGATTGAATTGGATTATACAGGTGACGTCAATAAGGGATCATAACCTGGATTCACCTGGTCAGTCTATGTCATGGAGAGAGCAGGTGTTCTTAATGTTTTGTACACTCAGTATATGTTAATGTCTAGGTGGTGCTGGAGATGACGAATATATAGAAGAATTTGTTTTAGTTGAAACATAATATCCCTTTAAGACCTGCCTTTAACGAAAAAATAATACATTTATTTGTGATGGTATGTAACACTTGAATTGTGGTGCAGGGGAGGCTCTACAGGGAGGTAAAGCCGGGCATGGACCCCCAGATGGAATCACTTTTGTATAATAAACATAACAAATGAATTACCATGCCCGGTTTTGCAATTCTGTAGCGCCGAATGAACCTGCCAGTAGCACAGACCGGAACAGAGGTGTCACGTATACTCCCTCTCCGGCGCTCGAGGTCATCAGGCCGCTCATTATTACGCACACCTGTCACCATCGTTACACGCACCAGCGCCTCATCAGACTCACCTGGACTCCATCACCTGCCTCATTACCTTCCCTATATCTGTCACTCCCTTTGGTTCTTTTCCCCCCCAGGCGTTATTGTGTCTGTTTCGTTGTTTCATGTCTTTTCGCTAATCCTCTTTCTTGTTTTGTTTCTTGTGTTATTTATTATTAAAAGTCACTCCTCTTGAACTTGCTTCCTCTATTCCCAGCGTACACGTCACAAGATGCTATACGCCGGTGTGCGCTCATGATCTGAGGGGGGAAGGAATGGGTGATGTAATAATGTATTATTTAGTAGTTAAATTTCTAAAATACATTCTGATTGGGCACCTAGCCATGCAATGTAATAAGGTACCGCTTTCTTTACCTTGTAAAAAAAATAAAAACGCAACATGCAACAATTTCAAAGATGTCACTGAGTTCATATAAGGGAATCCGTCAATTGCTATGAATTCATTTGGCAGGACGGCCGGTTGGACAAAAACAACGTTGGAGGCGGCTTATGGTAGAGAAATGAACATTCAATTATCTGGCAACAGCTCCGGTGGACATTCCTGCAGTCAGCATGCCAATTGCAAGCTCCCTCAAAACTTGAGACATCTGTGGCATTGTGTTGTGTGACAAAAAACTGCAGTGGCCTTTTATTGACGCCTCTTTGACAAGACATTGACAGTAAATCATCTCCATGGTAACCAGATACTCTTTCTGCCGTAAATGCCTTCAAACTACCGTAAAACCCTTAAATGTATGCCCTTCCCTACGGAAGTGGTTGAGGAGCTCTGTGCAACACTCGTAAACAATTCCCTTAGGTAAGCGAAAAGTATTCCTGTAAACCTGGTTCAAACAGAGCAGAGGTATGGAGCAGAGATAGAGAGGGAGAGAGGAGGTATAGAGCAGAGAGAGAGGGTATGGAGCAGAGAGAGAGAGAGACACAGAGAGAGAGAAAGAGAGAGAGAGAAAGAGAGAGAGAGAGAGACGCAACATTCTGTATGTGTAATGTTTACTGTTCATTTTTATTGTTTATTTGACTTTTGTATATTATCGACCTCACTTGCTTTGGCAATGTTAACACATGTTTCCCATGCCAATAAAGCCCCTTGAATTGAATTGAATTGAATTGAGAGAGGGAGGGAGAGAGGGGGGGTATAGAGCAGAGAGAGATAGGGAGAGGGAGATAGAGACAGAGACAGAGAGAAAAAAAGAGAGAGACAGAGAGAGAGAGAATGAACTACAGGACAAAATACAAACCCTCCAACCCAAAAAGGCCTGTGGTGTTGATGGTATCCTCAATGAAATGATCAAATATACAGACAACAAATTCCAATTGGCTATACTAAAACTCTTTAACATCATCCCTCAGCTCTGGCATCTTCCCCAAAATTTTGAACCAATGACTGATCACCCCAATCCACAAAAGCGGAGACAAATTTTTCCAAATTATCGTACGACAGACCATGTATTCACCCTGCACACCCTAACTGACAAACAAACAAACCAAAACAAAGGCAAAGTCTTGTCATGCTTTGTTGATTTCAAAAAGCCTACGACTCAATTTGGCATGAGGGTCTGCTATACAAATTGATGGAAATCGATGTTGGGGGAAAAACATATGACATTATAAAATCCATGTACACAAACAACAAGTGTTTGGTTAAAATAGGCAAATACACACACACATTTCTTCCCACAGGGCCGTGGGGTGAGACAGGGATGCAGCTTAAGCCCCACCCTCTTCAACAAATATATCAACAAATTGGCGAGGGCACTAGAGCAGTCTGCAGCACCCGGCCTCACCCTACTAGAATATGAAGTCAAATGTTTACTGTTTGCTGATGATCTGGTGCATCTGTCACCAACCAAGGAGGGCCTACAGCAGCACCTAGATAGTCTGCACAGATTCTGCCAGACCTGGGCCCTGACAGTAAATCTCAGTAAGACCAAAATAATGGTGTTCCAAAAAAGGTCCAGTTGCCAGGACCACAAATACAAATTCCATCTAGACACCGTTGCCCTAAAGCACACAAAAAACTATACATACCTCGGCCTAAACATCAGCACCACAGGTAACTTCCAAAAAGCTGTGAACGATCTGAGAGACAAGACAAGAAGGATCTTCTATGCCATCAAAAGGAACATAAAATTTGACATAACAATTAGGGTCTGGCTAAAAAATACTTGAATCAGTTATAGAACCCATTGCCCTTTATGGTTGTGAGGTCTGGGTTCCGCTCACCAAACAAGAATTTACAAAATGGGACAAACACCAAATTGAGACTCTGCATGCAGAATTCTGCAAAAATATCCTCCGTGTACAACGTAAAACACCTAATAATCCATGCAGAACAGAATTTGGCCGATACCCGCTAATGATTAAAATCCAGAAAATAGACGTTAAATTCTACAACCACCTAAAAGGAAGTGATTCCCAAACCTTCCATAACAAAGCCATCACCTACAGAGAAATGAACCTGGAGAAGAGACCCCTTAAGCAAGCTGGTGCTGGGGCTCTGTTCACAAACACAAACACACCCCACAGAGCCCCAGGACAACAGCACAATTAGACCCAACCAAATCATGAGAAAACAAAAAGATAATTACTTGACACATTGGAAAGAATTAACAAAAAAAACAGAGCAAACTAGAATGCTATTTGGCCCTAAACAGAGAGTACACTGTGGCAGAATACCTGACCACTTTGACTGACACACACTTAAGGAAAGATTTGACTATGTACAGACTCAGTGTCAGAGCCTTGCTGTTGAGAAAGGCCGCCATAGGCAGACCTGGCTCTCAAGAGAAGACAGGCTATGTGCACGCTGCCCACAAAATGAGGTGGAAACTGAGCTGCACTTCCTAACCCTCTTGCCAAATGTAAGACCATATTAGAGACACATATTTCCCTCAGATTAAACAGATACACAAATAATTAGAAAACAATCCCGATTTGGATAAACTCAAATATCTACTGGGTGAAATTCCACAGTGTGCCATCACAGCAGCAAGATGTGTGACCTGTTGCCACAAAAAAAGGGCAACCAGTGAAGGACAAACACGATTCTAAATACAACCTATATTGATGGTTATTTATTTTCCCTTTTGTACTTTAACCATTTGTAAATCATTACATCACTGTATATAGACATAATATGACATTTGAAATGTCTTTATTCTTTTGGAACTTCTGTGAGTGTAATATTTACTGTTAATTTATATTGTTTATTTCACTTGTTTATTATATACTTCACTTGCTTTGGCAATGTTAACATATGTTAACCCATGCCAATAAAGCCCCTTGAATTTAATCGAGAGAGAGAGTATGGAGCAGAGCAAATACCATCCTAAACTGTCCACTAGGACCACTAAAGCCCTGATCTGAGCAGCAACTAATACATCAGACGTTCTTAGAGGAAACCAAACTGGGGGGAGTGCAGTGTAATTAATCACAGCTGAAGTTTGCCATTTTGTCCAATCCACTGGTGACTCTAAAGCTTTGAAGTGTTATTCTGAGTGAGTCTTTCAGCTCCTTCATCTCTCTCTCTGGCTGTGACCAATGTTTAGAGTCTTTCAGCTCCTTCATATCTCTCTCTGGTTGTGACCAATAATTAAAGTATTTCAGCTCCTTCATATCGATGCCTCTCTCTGGTTGTGACCAATGTTTAGAGTCTTTCAGCTCCTTCATCTTTTTGTGTTTCAGAGTGGAATCTTCTAAGTGTTTCTAAGTGGAATGTCGTAAATGTTTCCAAGTGGAATGTTGTAAATGTTTCTAAGTGGAATGTTGTAAATGTTTCTAAGTGGAATGTTGTAAATGTGTCTAAGTGGAATGTTGTGTGTGAGTGGAATGTTGTAAATGTTTCTAAGTGGAATGTTGTGTGTGAGTGGAATGTTGTAAATGTTTCTAAGTGGAATGTTGTGTCTGAGTGGAATGTTGTAAATGTTTCCAAGTGGAATGTTGTAAATGTGTCTGAGTGTAATGTTGTAAATGTTTCTAAGTGGAATGTTGTAAATGTGTCTGAGTGGAATGTTGTAAATGTTTCTAAGTGGAATGTTG
>NC_074687.1:24858565-24878565 GCF_029448725.1 Salvelinus fontinalis
ATTTATACTTATTTAGACTTATTTAGACGTATATACTTATTTAGACTTATATACTTATTTAGACTTATATACTTATTTAGACTTATGTACTTATTTAGACTTATGTACTTATTTAGACTTATGTACTTATTTAGACTTATATACTTATTTAGACTTATGAACTTATTTAGACTTATATAACTATTTATACTTATTTAGACTTATATACTTATTTAGACTTATTTAGACTTATATACTTATTTAGACTTATTTAGACTTATATACTTATTTAGACTTATTTAGACTTATATACTTATTCAGACTTATTTAGACTTATATACTTATTTAGACTTATTTAGACTTATATACTTATTTAGACTTATTTAGACTTATATACTTATTTAGACTTATTTACACTTATTTAGATTTATGTACTTATTTAGACTTATTTAGACTTATATACTTATTTAGACTTATTTAGACTTATATACTTATTTAGACTTATTTAGACTTATATACTTATTTAGACTTATTTAGACTTATTTAGACTTATATACTTATTTAGACTTATTTAGACTTATTTAGACTTATTTAGACTTATTTAGACTTATATACTTATTTAGACGTATATACTTATATACTTATTCAGACTTATTTAGACTTATTTAGACTTATATACTTATTTAGACTTATTTATACTTATTTAGACTTATTTAGACTTATTTAGACTTATATACTTATTTAGACTTATATACTTATTTAGACGTATATACTTATATACTTATTTAGACTTATTTAGACTTATATACTTATTTAGACTTATATACTTATTTAGACTTATTTAGACTTATTTAGACTTATTTAGACTTATTTGGACTTATATACTTATTTAGACTTATTTAGACTTGTATACTTATTTAGACTTATGTACTTATTTAGACTTATGTACTTATTTAGCCGTATATACTTATATACTTATTTAGACTTATTTAGACTTATATACTTATTTAGACGTATATACTTATATACTTATTTAGACTTATTTAGACTTATTTAGACTTATATACTTATTTAGACTTATATACTTATTTAGACTTATGTACTTATTTAGACTTATGTACTTATTTAGACTTGTGTACTTATTTAGACTTATGTACTTATTTAGACGTATATACTTATGTACTTATTTAGACTTATGTACTTATTTAGACTTATGTACTTATTTAGACTTATGTACTTATTTAGACGTATATACTTATGTACTTATTTAGACTTATTTAGACTTATTTAGACGTATATACTTATTTAGACGTATATACTTATATACTTATTTAGACTTATTTAGACTTATTTAGACTTATATACTTATTTAGACTTATATACTTATTTAGACTTATGTACTTATTTAGACTTATGTACTTATTTAGACTTATGTACTTATTTAGACTTATGTACTTATTTAGACTTATATACTTATTTAGACGGATGTACTTATTTAGACTTATTTAGACTTATGTACTTATTTAGACTTATTTAGACTTATATACTTATTTTGACTTATTTAGACTTATGAACTTATTTAGACTTATATACTTATTTAGACTTATTTAGACTTATATACTTATTTAGACTTATGTACTTATTTAGACTTATGTACTTATTTAGACTTATGTACTTATTTAGACTTATATACTTATTTAGACTTATTTATACTTATATACTTATTTAGACTTATTTAGACTTATATACTTATTTAGACTTATTTAGACTTATATACTTATTTAGACTTATTTAGACTTATTTAGACATATATACTTATTTAGACTTATTTATACTTATATACTTATTTAGACTTATTTAGACTTATTTAGACTTATTTAGACTTATATACATATTTAGACTTATTTAGACTTATTTAGACTTATTTTGACTTATTTAGACTTATGTACTTATTTAGACTTATGTACTTATTTAGACTTATTTAGACTTATTTAGACGTATGTACTTATTTAGACTTATATACTTATTTAGACTTATATACTTATTTAGACTTATTTAGACTTATACACTTATTTAGACTTATTTAGACTTATATACTTATTTAGACTTATTTAGACTTATTTAGACTTATATACTTATTTAGACTTATTAAGACTTATTTAGACTTATGTACTTATTTAGACTTATTTAGACTTATAGACTTATTTAGACTTATATACTTATTTAGACTTATTTAGACTTATATACTTATTTAGACTTATTTAGACTTATTTAGACTTATATACTTATTTAGACTTATTTAGACTTATATACTTATTTAGACTTATTTAGACTTATATACTTATTTAGACTTATTTGGACTTATATACTTATTTAGACTTATTTAGACTTATATACTTATTTAGAGTTATTTAGACTTATATACTTATTTAGAGTTATTTAGACTTATATACTTATTTAGACTTATTTAGACTTATATACTTATTTAGACTTATTTAGACTTATAGACTGATTTATACTTATATACTCATTTAGACTTATTTAGACTTATGGACTTATTTATACTTATTTATACTTATTTAGACTTATATACTATTTAGACGTATATACTTATTTATACTTATTTAGACTTATTTATACTTATATACTTATTTAGACTTATTTAGACTTATAGACTTATTTATACTTATATACTTATTTATACTTATATACTTATTTAGACTTATATACTTATTTAGACTTATTTAGACTTATTTAGACGTATGTACTTATTTAGACTTATTTAGACTTATAGACTTATATACTTATTTAGACTTATTTAGACTTATATACTTATTTAGACTTATTTAGACTTATATACTTATTTAGACTTATTTAGACTTATATACTTATTTAGACTTCTTTAGACTTATATACTTATTTAGACTTATTTGGACTTATATACTTATTTAGACTTATTTAGACTTATATACTTATTTAGAGTTATTTAGACTTATATACTTATTTAGACTTATTTAGACTTATATACTTATTTAGACTTATTTAGACTTATAGACTTATTTATACTTATATACTCATTTAGACTTATTTAGACTTATGGACTTATTTATACTTATTTATACTTATTTAGACTTATATACTATTTAGACGTATATACTTATTTATACTTATTTAGACTTATTTATACTTATATACTTAGTTAGACTTATTTAGACTTATAGACTTATTTATACTTATATACTTATTTATACTTATTTAGACTTATATACTTATTTATACTTATTTATGCTTATTTATGCTTATTTATACTTATTTATACTTATTTAGACTTATTTAGACTTATTTAGACTTATATACTTATTTAGACCTATTTAGACTTATAGACTTATTTAGACTTATATACTATTTTTATTTATTTAGACTTATATATTTATTTAGACTTATTTACTTATTTAGACTTACAGTATATCACAAAAGTGAGTACACCCCTCACATTTTTGTAAATATTTGAGTATATCTTTTCATGTGACAACACTGAAGAAATGACACTTTGCTACAATGTAAAGTAGTGAGTGTACAGCTTGTATAACAGTGTAAATTTGATGTCCCCTCAAAATAACTCAACACACAGCCATTAATGTCTAAACCGCTGGCAACAAAAGTGAGTACACCCCTAAGTGAAAATGTCCAAATTGGGCCCAATTAGCCATTTTCCCTCCCCGGTGTCATGTGACTCGTTAGTGTTACAAGGTCTCAGGTGTGAATGGGGAGCAGGTGTGTTAAATTTGGTGTCATCGCTCTCACACTCCCTCATACTGACTGGTCACTGGAAGTTCAACATGGCACCTTATGGCAAAGAACTCTCTGAGGATCTGAAAATGTTTTTTTGTTGCTCTACATAAAGATGGCCTGGGCTATAAGAAGATTGCCAAGACCCTGAAACTGAGCTGCAGCACAGGGGCCAAGACCATACAGCGGTTTAACTGGACAGGTTCCACTCAGAGCAGGCCTCGCCATGGTCGACCAAAGAAGTTGAGTGCACGTGCTCAGCGTCATATCCAGAGGTTGTCTTCGGGAAATAGACGTATGAGTGCTGCCAGCATTGCTGCAGAGGTTGAAGGGGTGGGGGGTCGGCCTGTCAGTGCTCAGACCATACGCCGTACACTGCATCAAATTGGTCTGCATGGCTGTCGTCCCAGAAGGAAGCGTCTTCTAAAGATGATGCACAAGAAAGCCCGCAAACAGTTTGCTGAAGACAAGCAGACTAAGGACATGGATTACTGGAACCATGTCCTGTGGTCTGATGAGACCAAGATAAACTTATTTGGTTCAGATGGTGTCAAGCGTGTGTGGCGGCAACCAGGTGAGGAGTACAAAGACAAGTGTGTCTTGCCTACAGTCAAGCATGGTGGTGGGAGTGTCATGGTCTGGGGCTGCATGAGCGCTGCCGGCACTGGGGAGCTACAGTTCATTGAGGGAACCATGAATGCCAACATGTACTTGACATACTGAAGCAGAGCATGATCCCCTCCCTTCGGAGACTGGGCCGCAGGGCAGTATTTCAACATGATAAAGACCCCAAACACACCTCCAAGACGACCACTGCCTTGCTAATAAAGCTGAGGATAAAGGTGATGGACTGGCCAAGCATGTCTCCAGACCTAAACCCTATTGAGCATCTGTGGGGCATCCTCAAACGGAAGGTGGAGGAGTGCAAGGTCTCTAACATCCACCAGCTCCGTGATGTCGTCATTGAGGAGTGGAAGAGGACTCCAGTGGCAACCTGTGCAGCTCTGGTGAACTCCATGTCCAAGAGGGTTAAGGCAGTGCTGGAAAATGATGGTGGCCACACAAATTATTGACACTTTGGGCCCAATTTGGACATTTTCACTTAGGGGTGTACTCACTTTTGTTGCCAGCGGTTTAGACATTAATGGCTGTGTATTGAGTTATTTTGAGGGGACAGCAAATTTACACTGTTATACAAGCTGTACACTCACTACTTTACATTGTAGCAGAGTGTCATTTCTTCAGTGTTGTCACATGAAAAGATATACTCAAATATTTACAAAAATGTGAGGGGTGTACTCACTTTTGTGATATACTGTATATCTAATCAACATCACATTCAGATCATTGATGTTGGCTGTGACATCTGTAAAGCTAAAGAAAAAATGCAACCCTCATGTAACATTCATTGGAATGATGATATTCAACGTTTGAGCAACGTTTGAGCAACCATGGTAGGACGTAGAACGTACTGCAGAGCACCCCTTCCTCCCGGGGGGGGGACTTCCTCACGGTAACACGTCTGAATAAACATGTTGTGTGGCTGTACACACACACACACACACACACACACACACACACACACACACACACACACACACACACACACACACACACACACACACACACACACACACACACACACACACACACACACACACACACACACACACACACGCACACACACACACCATAGACTGATACAGACACTAACGACTTGCACCAACAATAACAACACAGAAAGGGAAGTAACAAGACGTCTGGTACTGCAATAAGACCTAGTTCCAGCTTCTTATCCAGTTGATTAGGATCAAGACATCTGGTACTGCAATAAGACCTAGTTCCAGCTTCTCCCTGAAGTCCTCTTTCACTGAAAACTACAAACACACGATGAAGATATGTCTGGGGCTATCTATCTCCCCACGGAGAGCCTCCCCTGTACGCACGCACGCACACACACGCACACACACCAAACGCACACACACACACACCAAACGCACGCACACACGCAGGCACGCACGCACACACACGCCAAACGCACACACACACACCAAACGCACGCACGCACGCACACACGCACACACACCAAACGCACACATGCACGCACGCACACACGCACACACACAGAGAGAGAGAGAGAAACACACCGAGAGAAACACACCATCCCTCCCTCCCTCAGCCTCAGAGAGACGGATAAGGCACCACCCTGGAGCTGCTCTTAACCTCAATCGTTTAGGCAGTTCAAAGTTCCCTCTGCGTGGGCAGCATCTTGAAGGTGACACCTACCATCGCCCAGGACGGGGGAGAACTAACAACGAACAGAGCTACAGAATCGTCCCTGTGAAATGAGCCAACAAAACCAAACCCATCGTCTCTCCCTTAAATACAACTGTTAATCTACTGAAGATGAGTCTCACCTTAAATACACACAAGGGAAGCACATACAGTATACTGACTCAAAACCCTTCCACTTGTTTTGTGTTCAGCACACATGCAGTTAACTAGAAATGGCCTCCTGTAAATGGCCTCCTGTAAATGGCCTCCTGTAAATGGCCTCCTGTAAATGGCCTCCTGTAAAGCCGGGTAACAATGGAGAGACAGAACAGGTAACGATCATCAACTATATGACTCTGCAGCGTGTCTAGCCCCACACACACACACACACAAACACACACACACAAACACACACACCACCACACACACACACACACACACACCACCACACACCACACACACACACACACTGCTGTGCTAACAGAAGAATCCAAGCCAGTTGATAACAATCATACTATATGAAAAGGACTCAGCAGCACCGTACCAATGGAGAGTCAGTCTCAGGCTTGAATACAGCCGGGTCAGGTTGGTCACATGTAGAGAGGAGGTAGAGTGGTCTCAGGCTTGAATACAGCCGGGTCGGGTTGGTCACATGTAGAGAGGAGGTAGAGTGGTCTCAGGCTTGAATACATTAGAGGGAAAGGTTGGTCACATGTAGAGAGGAGGTAGAGTGGTCTCAGGCTTGAATACAGCCGGGTCGGGTTGGTCACATGTAGAGAGGAGGTAGAGTGGTCTCAGGCTTGAATACATTAGAGGGAAAGGTTGGTCACATGTAGAGAGGAGGTAGAGTGGTCTCAGGCTTGAATACAGCCGGGTCAGGTTGGTAACATGTAGAGAGGAGGTAGAGTGGTCTCAGGCTTGAATACAGCCGGGTCGGGTTGGTCACATGTAGAGAGGAGGTAGAGTGGTCTCAGGCTTGAATACAGCCGGGTCGGGTTGGTCACATGTAGAGAGGAGGTAGAGTGGTCTCAGGCTTGAATACATTAGAGGGAAAGGTTGGTCACATGTAGAGAGGAGGTAGAGTGGTCTCAGGCTTGAATACAGCCGGGTCGGGTTGGTCACATGTAGAGAGGAGGTAGAGTGGTCTCAGGCCTGAATACAGCCGGGTCGGGTTGGTCACATGTAGAGAGGAGGTAGAGTGGTCTCAGGCCTGAATACAGCCGGGTCGGGTTGGTCACATGTAGAGAGGAGGTAGAGTGGTCTCAGGCTTGAATACAGCCGGGTCGGGTTGGTCACATGTAGAGAGGAGGTAGAGTGGTCTCAGGCCTGAATACAGCCGGGTCGGGTTGGTCACATGTAGAGAGGAGGTAGAGTGGTCTCAGGCTTGAATACATTAGAGGGAAAGGTTGGTCACATGTAGAGAGGAGGTAGAGTGGTCTCAGGCTTGAATACAGCCGGGTCAGGTTGGTAACATGTAGAGAGGAGGTAGAGTGGTCTCAGGCTTGAATACAGCCGGGTCGGGTTGGTCACATGTAGAGAGGAGGTAGAGTGGTCTCAGGCTTGAATACAGCCGGGTCGGGTTGGTCACATGTAGAGAGGAGGTAGAGTGGTCTCAGGCTTGAATACATTAGAGGGAAAGGTTGGTCACATGTAGAGAGGAGGTAGAGTGGTCTCAGGCTTGAATACAGCCGGGTCGGGTTGGTCACATGTAGAGAGGAGGTAGAGTGGTCTCAGGCCTGAATACAGCCGGGTCGGGTTGGTCACATGTAGAGAGGAGGTAGAGTGGTCTCAGGCCTGAATACAGCCGGGTCGGGTTGGTCACATGTAGAGAGGAGGTAGAGTGGTCTCAGGCTTGAATACATTAGAGGGAAAGTAAACGGTTTGTTGATTTAAAGAGATTAAAGCAGACGCAAGCAAAGCAGCTCAATGGATTTTAATTAACTTGCCATATATGAAATGTATGTTATTAGGCATTACTAGATTAAATGGCAAACGCAAGTACTCGTTCTGCTTGGCTGACTGGAATAAAAAGCAATTTAGAAGCAGGTCTAGTTACCCACAGAAAAATAGAGTATGATGCTACTAGGGCTGCTACTGCTGGCTGACTTGGTGAACAGGACAGGCCCTACATACCTTCTGAAACACTGTCTCCACCTAACACTGCTGACTGACTTGGTGAACAGGACAGGCCCTACATACCTTCTGAAACCCTGTCTCCACCTAACACCCATGCAGGGGGATTCAGCTACATGTTATGTATAATAGACATTTCCAGGTTCCACATTCCAGTTCCAGGTTCCACATTCCAGTTCCAGGTTCCACATTCCAGTTCCAGGTTCCACATTCCAGTTCCAGGTTCCACATTCCAGTTCCAGGTTCCACATTCCAGTTCCAGGTTCCATATTTCAGTTCCAGGTTCCACATTCCAGTTCCAGGTTCCACATTCCAGTTCCAGCTTCCACATTCCAGTTCCAGGTTCCATATTTCAGTTCCAGGTTCCACATTCCAGTTCCAGGTTCCATATTTCAGTTCCAGGTTCCACATTCCAGTTCCAGGTTCCATATTTCAGTTCCAGGTTCCATATTTCAGTTCCAGGTTCCATATTTCAGTTCCAGGTTCCACATTCCAGTTCCAGGTTCCACATTCCAGTTCCAGGTTCCATATTTCAGTTCCAGGTTCCACATTCCAGTTCCAGGTTCCATATTTCAGTTCCAGGTTCCACATTCCAGTTCCAGGTTCCATATTTCAGTTCCAGGTTCCATATTTCAGTTCCAGGTTCCATATTTCAGTTCCAGGTTCCACATTCCAGTTCCAGGTTCCACATTCCAGTTCCAGGTTCCACATTCTAGTTCCAGGTTCCACATTCCAGTTCCAGGTTCCACATTCCAGTTCCAGGTTCCACATTCCAGTTCCAGGATCCACATTCCAGGTCCAGGTTCCACATTCCAGTTCCAGGTTCCACATTTCAGTTTCAGGTTCCACATTCTAGTTCCAAAGTTCCATGTTCTCTCTGGAAATCAAGCAGAGGACTGGCTGGATGAGTGAGTGACTAACTGGCTGGCTGGCTGGCTAGCTGGCTGGCTGGCTGGCTGGCTGACTGTCCCATTACTCTCTCTGAGTC
Organism: Salvelinus fontinalis; assembly: GCF_029448725.1. Taxonomy (NCBI): domain Eukaryota; kingdom Metazoa; phylum Chordata; class Actinopteri; order Salmoniformes; family Salmonidae; genus Salvelinus; species Salvelinus fontinalis. The sequence goes on from NC_074687.1 coordinate 24,867,729, forward strand.
ATTCAGGGTGACTCCTGGCCGAAGTCCTGTCTGGTCAAATCACAAGCTAATTAAGCAATAAGGCCCGAGGGGGTGTGGTATATGGCCAACCCCCCCGAGGAGCCTTATTGCTGTTATAAACTGGTTACCAACGTAATTAGAGCAGTAAAAATAAATGTTTTGTCAAACCCGTGGTATATGGTCTGATATACCACGTCTCTCAGCCAATCAGCATTCACGGCTCAGAACCACAGCGAATTGCTAAACAAGAACTCTCTGCTGTTCTGGCAATTAGAATGTTGCAGCCCGGTGTTCTGGAGGTTCCAGAGAAGAGCAGCCATCACTAAATCAGTGAATATACATGAAAGGATAGTTTGAGCATGAAGCTTTACCCCTGCTAGTGCTGTGACCTAAATGTCTGAAAATCTAATTTCATGTAAAAGGATAGGACCAAGTCATCAGCTAAGGTATTGTTAACTATGACTGCACAATATGCAATATAAGTCACATTTTATTTTAGCAATTAGTTTCTAAAGAACCAAATAACTTGCCAAGACAACAGCTACTCTTCCTGGTGTCCAGCTAAATTAAGGCCGTTTATACAATTTTAAAAACATTACAATACATTCACAGATTTCACAACACACTGTGTGCCCTCGGGGCCCTACTCCACCACTACCATATATCTGAGGTACTAAATCCATGTGTATGTTATTGTTTGTGTGTGTATGCATGTCTGTGCCTATGTTTGTCTCTCTCCCCGGTCAGGTAGAGACTAGGGCCTGTAGGACCTGCCTTGTTGGTAGTGCTGTTAAGAAGGTAGAAACTAGGGCCTGTAGGACCTGCCTTGTTGATAGTGTTGTTAAGAAGGTAGAAACTAGGGTCTGTAGGACCTGCCTTGTTGATAGTGCTGTTAAGAAGGTGGAAACTAGGGCCTGTAGGACCTGCCTTGTTGGTAGTGCTGTTAAGAAGGTAGAAACTAGGGCCTGTAGGACCTGCCTTGTTGATAGTGTTGTTAAGAAGGTAGAAACTAGGGCCTGTAGGACCTGCCTTGTTGATAGTGTTGTTATTAAGGTAGAAACTAGGGCCTGTAGGACCTGCCTTGTTGATAGTGTTGTTAAGAAGGTAGAAACTAGGGCCTGTAGGACCTGCCTTGTTAATAGTGTTGTTAAGAAGGTAGAAACTAGAGCCTGTAGGACCTGTCTTGTTGATAGTGTTGTTAAGAAGGTAGAAACTAGGGCCTGTAGGACCTGCCTTGTTGGTAGTGTTGTTAAGAAGGTAGAAACTAGGGCCTGTAGGACCTGCCTTGTTGATAGTGTTGTTAAGAAGGTAGAAACTAGGGTCTGTAGGACCTGCCTTGTTGATAGTGCTGTTAAGAAGGTGGAAACTAGGGCCTGTAGGACCTGCCTTGTTGGTAGTGCTGTTAAGAAGGTAGAGACTAGGGCCTGTAGGACCTGCCTTGTTGATAGTGTTGTTAAGAAGGTAGAAACTAGGGCCTGTAGGACCTGCCTTGTTGATAGTGTTGTTAAGAAGGTAGAAACTAGGGCCTGTAGGACCTGCCTTGTTGATAGTGTTGTTAAGAAGGTAGAAACTAGGGCCTGTAGGACCTGCCTTGTTGATAGTGTTGTTAAGAAGGTAGAAACTAGGGCCTGTAGGACCTGCCTTGTTGATAGTGTTGTTAAGAAGGTAGAAACTAGGGCCTGTAGGACCTGCCTTGTTGATAGTGTTGTTAAGAAGCCAGAGCAGTGCTTTATTATGGACAGACTTCTCCTCATCTTAGCTACTGTTGTATCAATATGTTTTGACCATGACAGTTTACAATCCAGGGTTACTCAAAGCAGTTTAGTCTCCTCAACTTGCTCAATTTCCACAGTATTCATTACAAGATTTTGTTGAGGTTTAGGGTTTAGTGAGTGTTTTGTTCCAAATACAATGCTTTTGTAACGGTCCTGACCTGTTTTATGTTGTTTTTTGTATGTGTTTAGGTCAGGGCATGTGTTTTGGGTGGGCAGTCTATGTTATCTGTTTCTATGTTGGTTTTGGTTGCCTGGTATGGCTCTTAATTAGAGGCAGGTGTTTTGCGTTCTCCTCTAATTAAGAGTCATATTTAGGTAGGGTGTTCTCACTGTTTGTTTGTGGGTGATTGTCTTCCGTGTCGTCGAATGTATGTACCATACGGGACTGTTTGGCTGTTCGTTTATTTTGATGTCGTCTGTTTCCTGTCCGTGAGTTTACGTTTAGTTATGTAAGTTTATGTTCAGGTTTCGTCAACGTCGTTTTCTTGTTTTGTATATTTGAAAGTGTTTTGTTTCGTGTTGCCATCGTCGTGTTAAATAAAAGATGGCTTATTTCCCTAATGCTGCACTTTGGTCTGATGATCCTTCTCTCCTCTCCTCGTCCGAGGATGAGGAGAGCGACAGTCCTTACAGCTTTTAGTTTTATAAATATTTAGGACAAACTTATTCCTTTCCTCCCACTCTGAAACTAACTGCAACTCGTTAAGTGTTACAGTTATTTCAGTCGCTGTAGTAGCTGACGTGTATAGTGTTGAGTCATCCACATACACAGACATGAATTAAGATTTTAAAAAGTAACAGCTAACTTTGGTAATTCCTGATTCTACCTGGATTATGTTGGAGAGGCTTCCATTAAAGAACACCCTCTGTGTTCTGTTAGACAGGTAACTCTTTATCCACATTATAGCAGGGGGTGTAAAGACATAACATATACGTTTTTCCAGCAGCAGACTATGATTGATAAAGTCAAAAGCAGCACTGAAGTCTAACAAAACAGCCCCCATAATCTTTTTATAATCCATTTCTCTCAGCCAAATCATCAGTCATTTGTGTAAGTGCTGTGCTTGTTAAATATCCTTCTATAAGCTGAAAGTCTGTTGTCAATTTGTTTACTGTGAAATAGCATCGTATCTTATCAAACACCATTTTTCCCAGAAGTTTACTAAAGGTTGGTAACAGGCTGATTGGTCGGCTGTTTGAGCCAGTAAAGGGGGCTTTACTCTTCTTGGGTAGTGGAATGACTCCAGCTTCCCCCCAGGCCTGAGGGCACACTCTCTAGTAGGCTTGGATTGAAGATGTGGCAAATAGGAGTGGAAATATCGTCTGCTATTATCCTCAGTAATTTTCCATCCAGATTGTCAGATCCTGGTGGCTTGTCATTGTTGATAGACAACAAAACTTTTTTCACCTCTTCCACACTGACTTTAGAGAATTTAAAATGACAATTATTGTCTTTTATCATTTGGTCAGATATACTTGGATGTGTAGTGTCAGCGTTTGTTTCTGGCATGTCACGCCTAAATTTGCTAATCTTGCCAATGAAAAAGTAATTAAAGTAGTTGGTAATATCAGTTGGTTTTATGACGAATGATTTAATGAATGATGGAGATAGCCCTTGTTCTGAACATTTTATTGAAGATGCTCCAAAGCTTTTTACTATCATTCTTTATATCATTTATCTTTTGTTTCATTGTATAGTTTATTTTTTAATTTTTATTCAGTTTAGTCACATGATTTCTCTATTTGCAGTAATTTTGCCAATTGGTTCTGCAGCCAATAACTGGAATTAGCAATTTCATAAATGTGTCAAGTGCAGTGTCTGGTTGCTCCTCATTACCCACCACGGACTAACAGTGTCTGGTTGCTCCTCATTACAGACCAGCAGTGTCTGGTTGCTCCTCATTACAGACCAGCAGTGTCTGGTTGCTCCTCATTACCCACCACAGACCAGCAGTGTCTGGTTGCTCCTCATTAACCACCACGGACTAACAGTGTCTGGTTGCTCCTCATTACACACCACGGACTAACAGTGTCTGGTTGCTCCTCATTACAGACCAGCAGTGTCTGGTTGCTCCTCATTACCCACCACGGACCAACAGTGTCTGGTTGCTCCTCATTACACACCACAGACCAGCAGTGTCTGGTTGCTCCTCATTACACACCACGGACTAACAGTGTCTGGTTGCTCCTCATTACACACCACGGACTAACAGTGTCTGGTTGCTCCTCATTACACACCACGGACCAGCAGTGTCTGGTTGCTCCTCATTACACACCACAGACCAGCAGTGTCTGGTTGCTCCTCATTACAGACCAGCAGTGTCTGGTTGCTCCTCATTACACACCACGGACTAACAGTGTCTGGTTGCTCCTCATTACAGACCAGCAGTGTCTGGTTGCTCCTCATTACACACCACAGACCAGCAGTGTCTGGTTGCTCCTCATTACAGACCAGCAGTGTCTGGTTGCTCCTCATTACACACCACAGACCAGCAGTGTCTGGTTGCTCCTCATTACACACCACAGACCAGCAGTGTCTGGTTGCTCCTCATTACACACCACGGACCAGCAGTGTCTGGTTGCTCCTCATTACACACCACGGACCAGCAGTGTCTGGTTGCTCCTCATTACACACCACAGACCAGCAGTGTCTGGTTGCTCCTCATTACACACCACAGACCAGCAGTGTCTGGTTGCTCCTCATTACACACCACGGACCAGCAGTGTCTGGTTGCTCCTCATTACACACCACGGACCAGCAGTGTCTGGTTGCTCCTCATTACACACCACGGACCAACACATATTCTTAACATCATCAACATATGAATCACTACAAAACGTATTGTATGACCTCTTATACTCTATATTAGGCCCAGCCTGACCTCTTATACACTATATTAGGCCCAGCCTTTGGAACTGTGGGTTTCCTAGATGTGACTACTATATTGTGATCACTACATCCTATGGATCTGGATAGTGTTTTAGAGCAGAGTTCTGCAGTATTAGTAAAGATGTGATCAATACATGTTGATGATTTCATTCCTGTGCTGTTTGTAACGACCCTGGTAGGTTGACTGATAACTCCTGTGCTGTTTGTAACGACCCTGGTAGGTTGAATGATAACTCCTGTGCTGTTTGTAACGACCCTGGTAGGTTGACTGATAACTCCTGTGCTGTTTGTAACGACCCTGGTAGGTTGACTGATAACTCCTGTGCTGTTTGTAACTACCCTGGTAGGTTGACTGATAACTCCTGTGCTGTTTGTAACTACCCTGGTAGGTTGACTGATAACCTGAACCAGGTTGCAGGCACTAGTTACAGTTTGAAGATTTTTCTTGAGTGGGCAGCCTGATGAAAGCCAGTCAATATTTAAATCACCCAGAAAATATACTTCTCTGTTGATATCACATACATTATCAAGCATTTCACCCGTTATCCAAATACTGACTGTTAGCACTTGGTCTATAGCAGCTTCCCACCAGAATGGGCTTTAGGTGAGGCAGATGAACCTGTAGCCATATTACTTCAACAGTATTTAACATGAGATCCTCTCTAAGCTTTAATGTGGTTCTGAATATAAACAGCAACACCTCCACCTTTGGCATTTCTGTCTTTTCTGTAAATATTATAACCATGTATTGCTACCACTGTATCAAAGGTATTATCTAAGTAGAGTTTCAGAGATAGTCAGACTATGAATGTTATCTGTTACTATCAAGTGATTAATTTCATGCACCTTGTGTCTTAAGCTATATATGTTATTTACCGTGGGATATTCTGAGCCCTTTTCCATAAGTAGTGGCCCACACAGCCCACACAGGCTCAACCAGACAGTCAGTACTGTGCTGTATGCTTCCCCAGCCCACACAGGCTCAACCAGACAGTCAGTATTGTGATGTCTGTTTCCCCAGCCCACACAGGCTCAACCAGACAGTCAGTATTGTGCTGTATGCTTCCACAGCCCACACAGGCTCAACCAGACAGTCAGTATTGTGATGTGTGTTTCCCCAGCCCACACAGGCTCAACCAGACAGTCAGTATTGTGATGTCTGTTTCCCCAGCCCACACAGGCTCAACCAGACAGTCAGTATTGTGATGTATGTTCCAACAGCCCACACAGGCTCAACCAGACAGTCAGTATTGTGATGTGTGTTTCCAACAGCCCACACAGGCTCAACCAGACAGTCAGTATTGTGATGTATGTTCCAACAGCCCACACAGGCTCAACCAGACAGTCAGTATTGTGATGTGTGTTTCCAACAGCCCACACAGGCTCAACCAGACAGTCAGTATTGTGATGTGTGTTTCCAACAGCCCACACAGGCTCAACCAGACAGTCAGTATTGTGATGTATGTTCCAACAGCCCACACAGGCTCAACCAGACAGTCAGTATTATGATGTGTGTTTCCAACAGCCCACACAGGCTCAACCAGGCTCAGACTTGACATGTTTCATCATGACACGTTCCCAGAGCGCAATTAAACTTCTATGCTAGCACAGAGACTCACTGGGCCCTGGGGGGCAATTTAGCAGCGTCAAGCCTCAGAGAGACAGAAGCTGAGTCCCCAACGGCACCTTTGTTCCCTGTATAGAGCGCACTATCAGCCCATAGGGCTCTGGTCAACAGTAGTGCACTATATAGGGAACAAAGGTGCCCTTTTGGATGCAGGCAGAAAAAAAACGGAGAGATGGAAAAGAGAAAAGCTGCATCCCTTCCTGTCTTCCTCGGTCACCAAGCTGCCACGCGCTAAGCCCAGTCATCCGTGTCCACTCATACACGCCTCATAACCACCACGTCATATTAATCCCCACTATATGTACGTCCCAAATGGCACCATATTCCCTTTATAGTGCACTACCTTGGACCAGAGCCCTATGGCACCCTAATTCCCTTTATAGTGCACTACCTTGGACCACAGCCCTATGGCACCCTAATTCCCTTTATAGTGCACTACTTTGGACCACAGCCCTATGGCACCCTAATTCCCTTTATAGTGCACTACTTTGGACCAACGCCCTATGGTACCCTAATTCCCTTTATAGTGCACTACTTTGGACCAGAGCCCTATGGAACAATATTCCCTTTATAGTGCACTACTTTGGACCAAAGCCCTATGGCACCCTAATTCCCTTTATAGTGCACTACTTTGGACCAAAGCCCTATGGCACCCTAATTCCCTTTATAGTGCACTACTTTGGACCAGAACCCTATGGGTGCCCTGTGTAGGCAACAGCCAACAGGGTGCCATCGACAGGGTGGAGTTTGGGATGCAGACAGTCACTGTGTCACAGAAGAGAATATGATATGGCTATTACTATATTACCATAGCATGTCATTAAGGTTTAATATGAGTTCTGGAGAGGTCAAACACTCAAGGATTTTCTTCTCTCAGAGACATTTTCTTCTCCAAAGTTTATAAACAGATATTAAAAGAACCTGTCATGATTCATCTGGTCAGGCTGTAATAGGTCTGTCTCCTGTGTCGTACACTCTGGTCAGGCTGTAATAGGCCTGTCTCCTGGGTCGTCCACTCTGGTCAGGCTGTAATAGGTCTGTCTCCTGGGTCGTACACTCTGGTCAGGCTGTAATAGGCCTGTCTCCTGGGTCGTACACTCTGGTCAGGCTGTAATAGGTCTGTCTCCTGGGTCGTACACTCTGGTCAGGCTGTAATAGGTCTGTCTCCTGGGTCGTACACTCTGGTCAGGCTGTAATAGGTCTGTCTCCTGGGTCGTACACTCTGGTCAGGCTGTAATAGGCCTGTCCCCTGGGTCGTCCACTCTGGTCAGGCTGTAATAGGTCTGTCTCCTGGGTCGTACACTCTGGTCGGGCTGTAATAGGCCTGTCTCTTGGGCCGTACACTCTGGTCAGGCTGTAATAGGCCTGTCTCCTGGGTCGTACACTCTGGTCAGGCTGTAATAGGTCTGTCTCCTGGGTCGTACACTCTGGTCAGGCTGTAATAGGCCTGTCTCCTGGGTCGTACACTCTGGTCAGGCTGTAATAGGCCTGTCTCCTGGGTCGTACACTCTGGTCAGGCTGTAATAGGCCTGTCTCCTGGGTCGTACACTCTGGTCAGGCTGTAATAGGTCTGTCTCCTGGGTCGTACACTCTGGTCAGGCTGTAATAGGCCTGTCTCCTGGGTCGTACACTCTGGTCAGGCTGTAATAGGTCTGTCTCCTGGGTCGTACACTCTAGTCAGGCTGTAATAGGTCTGTCTCCTGGGTCGTACACTCTGGTCAGGCTGTAATAGGCCTGTCTCCTGGGTCGTACACTCTGGTCAGGCAGTAATAGGTCTGTCTCCTGGGTCGTCCACTCTGGTCAGGCAGTAATAGGTCTGTCTCCTGGGTCGTACACTCTGGTCGGGCTGTAATAGGCCTGTCTCCTGGGTCGTCCACTCTGGTCAGGCTGTAATAGGTCTGTCTCCTGGGTCGTACACTCTGGTTGGGCTGTAATAGGTCTGTCTCCTGGGTCGTCCACTCTGGTCAGGCTGTAATAGGCCTGTCCCCTGGGTCGTACACTCTGGTCAGGCTGTAATAGGCCTGTCCCCTGGGTCGTACACTCTGGTCAGGCTGTAATAGGCCTGTCCCCTGGGTCGTACACTCTGGTCAGGCTGTAATAAGTCTGTCTCCTGGTGGACAAGTGGGCTCCATGTTCTGAAAATAACATTCACAAAACCAGTGACCCTCCCATGGATTATTTCCCAAGCAGGGTACAATTACAAGGGCGACCCAAATCCAAATTGTTTTCGGTTGGGGAAAACCAGAGATAGGTTGTAAGCTGTCCCACCTATACAATTGTAAGAGAAACACGGCACAAATTTGAAATGGCCGTCACTTTCATCTTAAAAAGAAAGTAGTTGCATACCAGGATAAATGCCACAGAGTATCAACTACCTAATAAATTATTCAACAATTAATAAGAAGTCTCAATATGTAAATGAGTCTCTCTTGAGTCTTGCTGATCTCAAGGACAATGTGGCACATTGCCATTTTAATAATAATATTTTTAGGAGGGCAAAGTAATTGTAATACTAATCACAAGTTATAAGAAGCAGCAGTATTGAGTTCTAGAATGATTCCTCACTACATCATTCAGATGTTAACCCATTAACACTAAACACATTCCCTATAGGTCTCTATGGGCTCAGGTCAAAAGTAGTGTACCCTATTCCCTATAGGTCTCTATGGGCTCAGGTCAAAAGTAGTGCACCCTATTCCCTATAGGGCTCTATGGGCTCAGGTCAAAAGTAGTGTACCCTATTCCTTATAGGGCTCTATGGGCTCAGGTCAAGGTAGTGTACCCTATTCCCTATAGGTCTCTATGGGCTCAGGTCAAAAGTAGTGTACCCTATTCCCTATAGCGCTCAGGTCAAGGTAGTGTACCCTATTCCCTGTAGGGCTCTATGGGCTCAAGTCAAGGTAGTGTACCCTATTCCCTGTAGGGCTCTATGGGCTCAGGTCAAGGTAGTGTACCCTATTCCCTGTAGGGCTCTATGGGCTCAGGTCAAGGTAGTGTACCCTATTCCCTATAGGGCTCTATGGGCTCAGGTCAAGGTAGTGTACCCTATTCCCTATAGGGCTCTATGGGCTCAGGTCAACAGTAGTGTACCCTATTCCCTATAGGGCTCTATGGGCTCAGGTCAAAAGTAGTGTACCCTATTCCCTATAGGGCTCTATGGGCTCAGGTCAAGGTAGTGTACCCTATGCCCTATAGGGCTCTATGGGCTCAGGTCAAGAGTAGTGTACCCTATTCCCTATAGGGCTCTATGGGCTCAGGTCAAAAGTAGTGTACCCTATTCCCTATAGGGCTCTATGGGCTCAGGTCAAGGTAGTGTACCCTATGCCCTATAGGGCTCTATGGGCTCAGGTCAAGGTAGTGTATTATATAAGAACTGTACTCCCATTTGGGGTCCTATTCTAATTGTAATAACTATGGTAATGGGTTCTGTTCTAGTAGCAGCACATTCATATGAGATGTAAAACGCTCCTGTCATCTCCCAGAAACTGTGTGTGTGTGATCTTTGACTGTGCTGCGCCCCATTCAGATGGCTGTAATTACCTGTATACCCTCTGTACCTTCTCCTATGACATCGAACTACACTGAACACAAATATAAACGCAACATGTAACAATTCCATTGATTTTTACTGAGTTACACTTCATATGTGGAAATCAGTCAATTGAAATAAATTCATTAGGCCCTAATCTATGGATTTCACATGACCTGGGAATACAGATATGCATCTGTTGGTTATAGATACCTTTAAAAAAGATATGGTATGGGCAGGCATAAGCTACGGACAACGAACGTAATTGCGTTTTATCGATTGGCAATTTGAATGCACAAAAATACTGCAATATGATCCTGAGGCCCATGGGCCTCACACTGGGCCTCACACTGGGCCTCACAATTGGGCCTCACACTGGGCCTCACACTGTCACTGGGCCTCACACTGGGCCTCACACTGGGCCTCACACTGGGCTTCACAATTGGGCCTCACACTGGGCCTCACACTGTCACTGGGCCTCACACTGGGCCTCACAATGGGCCTCACAATGGGCCTCACAATGGGCCTCACAATGGGCCTCACAATGGGCCTCACAATGGGCCTCACAATGGGCCTCTGGATTACGTTGCAGTATTTTTGTGCATTCAAATTGCCATCGATAAAACGCAATTACGTTCGTTGTCCGTAGCTTATGTCTGCCCATACCATAACCCCACCGCCACTATGGGGCACTCTGTTCACAACGTTGACATCAACAAACTGCTCGCCCACACGACGCCTTACACATGGTCTGCGGTTGTGATTCGGTTGGCCGTACTGCCAAATTCTCTAAAACGACATTGGAGGCGGCTTATTGGTAGAGAAATAAACATTAAATTCTATGCCAACAGTTCTGGTGGACATTCCTGCAGTCAGCATGCCAATTACACGCTCCCAAAAAACTTGAGACATCTGTGGCATTGTGTTGTGTGGCAAAACTGCACACTTTCAGTGTCCACAGCGCAAAGTGCACCTGTGTTATGAGCATGCTGTTTAATCAGATGATTGATATGCCA
>NC_074687.1:24883565-25023565 GCF_029448725.1 Salvelinus fontinalis
AATCTACACACAATACCCCATAATGACATCACAATACCCCATAATGACATCACAATACCCAATAATGACATCACAATACCCCATAATGACATCACAATACCCAATAATGACATCACAATACCCCATAATGACATCACAATACCCCATAATGACATCACAATACCCCACAATGACATCACAATACCCCATAATGACATCACAATACCCCATAATGACATCACAATACCCCATAATGACAAAGCGAAAACAGGTTTTTAAAGATCCAATAAACAACAGAAATATCACATTTACATAAGTATTCAGACCTTTAATTCTGTACTTTGTCTAAGCACTTTTGGCAGCAATTAAAGCCTTGAGTCTTCTTGGGTATGACGCTACAAGCTTGGCACACATGTATTTGGGGAGTTTCTCCCATTTTTCTCTTCAGATCCTCTCAAGCTCTGTCAGATTGGATGGGGAGCGTTGCTGCACAGCTATTTTCAGGTCTCTCCAGAGATGTTTGATCGGGTTCAAGTTCGGGCTCTGGCTCAGCCACTCAAGGACATTCAGAGACTTGTCCCGAAACCACTCCTGTGTTGCCTTGGCTGTGTGCTTAGGGTCCTTGTGGATGGAGGCCACTGTGTTCTTGGGGATCTTCAATGCTGTAGATATTTTTTGGTACCCTTCCCCAGATCTGTGCATCGACACAATCCTGTCTCGGAGCTCTACAGACAATTCCTTTGACCTCACGGCTTGGTTTTTGTTCTGACATGCACTGTCAACTGTGGGACCTTATATAGACAGGTGTGTGCCTTTCCAAATCATGTCCAATCAATTGAATTTATCACAGGTGGACTCCAATCAAGTTGTAGAAACGTCTCAAGAATGGTCAATGGAAACAGGATGCACCTGAGCTAAATTTCGAGTCTCATAGCAAAGGGTCTGAATACTTACATAAATATATTTAAGTTTTAAAATGTTATATACATTTTCAAACATTTATAAAAACCAGTTTTTTGCTTTGTCATTACGGGCTATTGTGTGTAGATTGATGAGGAAAACAAATAACTTCATCCATCTTAGAATAAGGCTGTAACATGGAAAACATGAAAGGGGTCTGAATACTTTCCGAAGTCACTGTATTATAAAAACGGATTAAATCGAATCACTTGTTCTATCTTTGCCCTGAATAGAATCCTCTGGTGGGAAATGATTCTTGTTGTTAGGATGTGGAGAATGGTGTGAGCAGGCAAGAGCCTTCATTAAATTGTTTAGGTTACCTTGCACTGCTACACGAGCCTCAACAACCATATCGAATAACAGAACATTAAAATGACGCCGAATTGATTCTGTTAGAAACAAATCACTTTTTTTTTCTTCTTCAAATTGCTTCATCATATTGTGACGATACGCACTGCAGAGCACCCATCACAGACATCGGACTCCATTTCTATCAACTCACGGCGCGCCAAACACAGATGGCAAATGTTTGCTAAAAGTTTGTTCATGTTACTAGCGTTTATAACCATATTTCGATCGATAGACACGTGTGATGTAGAAGATCCCAAGAAGAACCTGTAATATTGATTATTTCAGATGTACGTTACTATGGGAGAATCTCAATTTGTTTTGCTCGTCTCCTCTCCTCGCCACTTTGAAAAACGTCAAAGTTAATAGAAGGAGCGGAGGCGAGGAGAGGAAACGTGGAAACAACTACGCTTGTATGAAATTAGAATCTCCTCCTGCGCTAGCTCGTCATCGGGTTAATGACGTTTACAGGGGAGGTATCCCTGCGCTAGCTCGTCATCGGGTTAATGACGTTTACAGGGGAGGTATCCCTGCGCTAGCTCGTCATCGGGTTAATGACGTTTACAGGGGAGGTATCCCTGCGCTAGCTCGTCATCGGGTTAATGACGTTTACAGGGGAGGTATCCCCTGCGCTAGCTCGTCATCGGGTTAATGACGTTTACAGGGGGAGGTATCCCCTGCGCTAGCTCGTCATCGGGTTAATGACGTTTACAGGGGAGGTATCCCCTGCGCTAGCTCGTCATCGGGTTAATGACGTTTACAGGGGAGGTATCCCCTGCGCTAGCTCGTCACCGGGTTAATGACGTTTACAGGGGGAGGTATCCCCTGCGCTAGCTCGTCATCGGGTTAATGACGTTTACAGGGGGAGGTATCCCCTGCGCTAGCTCGTCACCGGGTTAATGACGTTTACAGGGGAGGTATCCCTGCGCTAGCTCGTCATCGGGTTAATGACGTTTACAGGGGAGGTATCCCCTGCGCTAGCTCGTCATCGGGTTAATGACGTTTACAGGGGAGATATCCCCTGCGCTAGCTCTTCATCGGGTTAATGACGTTTACAGGGGAGGTATCCCCTGCGCTAGCTCGTCATCGGGTTAATGACGTTTACAGGGGAGGTATCCCCTGCGCTAGCTCGTCATCGGGTTAATGACGTTTACAGGGGAGATATCCCCTGCGCTAGCTCGTCACCGGGTTAATGACGATTACAGGGGAGGTATCCCCTGCGCTAGCTCGTCATCGGGTTAATGACGTTTACAGGGGAGGTAGCCCCTGAGCCAGCTCGTCATCGGGTTAATGAAGTTTACAGGGGAGGTATCCCCTGCGCTAGCTCGTCATCGGGTTAATGACGTTTACAGGGGTGGTATCCCCTGCGCCAGCTCGTCATCGGGTTAATGACGTTTACAGGGGAGGTATCCCCTGCGCTAGCTCGTCACCGGGTTAATGACGTTTACAGGGGAGGTATCCCCTGCGCCAGCTAATCACCGGGTTAATGAAGTTTACAGGGGAGGTATCCCTGCGCTAGCTCGTCACCGGGTTAATGACGTTTACAGGGGTGGTATCCCCTGCGCTAGCTCGTCATCGGGTTAATGACGTTTACAGGGGAGGTATCCCCTGCGCTAGCTCGTCACCGGGTTAATGACGTTTACAGGGGAGGTATCCCCTGCGCTAGCTTGTCATCGGGTTAATGACGTTTACAGGGGAGGTATCCCTGCGCTAGCTCGTCACCGGGTTAATGACGTTTACAGGGGAGGTATCATTATCTAGATGAAGGATAAGTAGTGTTTTTAATGCCTGCATGCTTTTCTCCTCCCACTAAACAACAGCTGATTCAAAGGGGCGGATTTCAAACCTCCGAAGGATACACTTTAGTAGTAGGGGACTATCGAGGTGAGGAGAACTACTAACTAAATGACACTCAACCACTTTTCCGGGTAACGGAGGCGACGAGGACGGAGGAGTCGAGGAGACTTTTTCCCAACTGAGAATCACCCATTGTTTCAGTGACCTGTACTCACCAATGTGGAGTGTTTGTGGACCGATTAGGAGAACACACTCAGTCATTCGATTGTTCATACGTCCTACAATGTCGAGGGGTGTTTTCCTAATATCTGTATACGTTGAATGTTGAATAAAATAGTATGGATATATTTTTAAATGTATTAACTATTGAGAAGTATTGATTGTGAAGGTAATGAATAATCTAAATTGATGAAATACCTGTTTAGGTGTACTTTGGATTATCCCTTTTTACCTTAACTAGGCAAGTCAGTTAAGAACAAATTCTTATTTACAATGACGGCCTACCGGGGAACAGTGGGTAAACTGCCTTGTTCAGGAGGCAGAAGGACAGATTTTGACCTTGTCGGCTCAGGGATTCGATCTCGCAAACTTTCGGGTTACTAGTCCAACGCTCTAACCACTAGGCCAACCTGCCATTCCTGTGTTAAAGTTGGGCATTAAACCGGTTTCTTTGACTCCTTTTCAGACGAGTTCAGGCTGGACTAACATGTCGTCCCAGGACTCTTTTCAACTCAGTTGTGTGAGGAAATATTGATGATTGTTGTCGAAATGATACTCTCTCTATATATTCTCTCTCTCGCTGCTGCAGGACAGGGAACCCTCTGAATATCAGTAGGTCTACTGAGAACTGTTCTATTCATTCCCAATGCAGTGTTTTTAACTTCATTTGAATGTTTTCCCTGTATGAATGAATGAATCCACGGTCTGCTCCTCACCTTGCCTACAGAACTCGTCTGCCTCGTGGTGGACCATATCTTTGACCCGGCTGCCGTAGGCGGCCATCCTAGACTCCTGATCAAAAGCCTTCAGGGTCTCACTGGAGCTGTAACCTTTAGGGTTGACCTTCCCTCCGTCCTCGCTGTCGGCTGAGGAGCTGGTGTAACGGCGCTCCGTGTCCCTCCGAGCCGTCAGCGAGCGGTACGGTCTGCGTTCCTTCACTTCCATGACTTTGTTCTCTCTTTACACATCAACGGTAACACAGCCAAGTCAGTCAGAGTAACTCTGAAACAGAGGAAGAGAAACACAGGAGAGGTGAGTGGAAAGGGACAGTTTGTTTTCGTTGGTTTGTGCCTTTGATTAAAAGTGTTTGAAACGCCAGTCCTCACGCCGAGTGAGGACAATAGGGGTGAGATTTCAGTTTGTTTCAGTCTGTAGAAACGCTGTTTTGCTAAATATACCTCTAGTCTAGACTAGAAAACCTGCTCCAATGTACCCTGAACAAAAATATAAATGCAACATGTAACGTTTTGGTTAAGGTGGGAACATTTCCCAGCCTGTTTCTTAAGCAGAAATAAAAGATCCCAGAAATGTTCCATACGAACAAAAAGCTTATTTCTCTCAAATGTTGAGCACAAATGTGTTTACATCACTGTTAGTGAGCATTTCTCCTTTGTCAAGATAATCTATCCACCTGACACGTGTGGCATATCAAGAATTTGAATAAACAGAATGATCATTACACAGGTGAACCTTGTGCTGTGGACAATAAAAGTGTGCAGTTTTGTCATACAACACAATGCCACAGATGTCTCAAGTTTTGAGGGAGCATGCAATTGGCATGCTGACTGCAGGAATGTCCTCCAGAGCTGTTGGCATAGAATTGAATGTTTGTTTCTCTACCATAAGCCACCTCCAACTTCGTTTTAGAGAATTTGGCAGTACGGCCAACCGAACTCACGACCGCAGACCATGTGTAAGGCGTCGTGTGGGCGAGCAGTTTGTTGATGTCAACGTTGTGAACAGAGTGCCCCATAGTGGCGGTGGGGTTATGGTATTGGGCAGACATAAACTACGGACAACGAACACAATTGTATTTTATCGATGGCAATTTTAATGCACAAAAATACCATGACGAGATCCTGAGGCCCATTTTGTTTAAGGTATCTGTAACCAACAGATGCATATCTGTATTCCCAGGTCATGTGACATCCATAGATTAGGGCCTAATGAATTTATTTCAATTGACTGATTTCCACATATGAAGTGTAACTCAGTAAAAATCAATGGAATTGTTACATGTTGAGTTTATATTTGTGTTCAGTGTAGTTCGATGTCATAGGAGAAGGTACAGAGGGTATACAGGTAATTACAGCCATCTGAATGGGGCGCAGCACAGTCAAAGATCACACACACACAGTTTTGGGGCGATAACAGGAGCGTTTTACATCTCATAAGAATGTGCTGCTACCAGAACAGAACCCATTACCATAGTTATTAAAATTAAAATAGGATGCATCCCAAATGGGACTATATTTCTTATATAATACACTACCTTGACCTGAGCCCATAGAGCCCTACAGGGAATAGGGTACACTACTGTTGACCTGAGCCCGTAGAGCCCTACAGGGAATAGGGTACACTACCTTGACCTGAGCCCATATAGCCCTACAGGGAATAGGGTACACTACTTTTGACCTGAGCCCATATAGCCCTACAGGGAATAGGGTACACTACTGTTGACCTGAGCCCATAGAGCCCTACAGGGAATAGGGTACACTACTTTTGACCTGAGCCCATAGAGCCCTATAAGGAATAGGGTACACTAATTTTGACCTGAGCCCATATAGCCCTACAGGGAATAGGGTACACTACTGTTGACCTGAGCCCATAGAGCCCTATAGGGAATAGGGTACACTACCTTGACCTGAGCCCATAGAGCCCTATAGGGAATAGGGTACACTACTGTTGAACTGAGCCCATAGAGCCCTATAGGGAATAGGGTACACTACTGTTGACCTGAGCCCATAGAGCCCTATAGGGAATAGGGTACACTACTGTTGACCTGAGCCCATAGAGCCCTATAGGGAATAGGGTACACTACTTTTGACCTGAGCCCTACAGGGAATAGAATACACTACTGTTGACCTGAGCCCATAGAGCCCTATAGGGAATAGGGTACACTACTTTTGACCTGAGCCCATAGAGCCCTACAGGGAATAGGGTACACTACTTTTGACCTGAGCCCATAGAGCCCTATAGGGAATAGGGTACACTACTGTTGACCTGAGCCCATAGAGCCCTATAGGGAATAGGGTACACTACTCTTGACCTGAGCCCATAGAGCCCTATAGGGAATAGGGTACACTACTCTTGACCTGAGCCCATAGAGCCCTATAGGGAATAGGGTACACTACTGTTGACCTGAGCCCATAGAGCCCTACAGGGAATAGGGTACACTACTGTTGACCTGAGCCCATAGAGCCCTATAGGGAATAGGGTACACTACTGTTGACCTGAGCCCATAGAGCCCTATAGGGAATAGGGTACACTACTTTTGACCTGAGCCCATAGAGCCCTATAGGGAATAGGGTACACTACTGTTGACCTGAGCCCATAGAGCCCTATAGGGAATAGGGTACACTACTTTTGCCCTGAGCCCATAGAGCCCTACAGGGAATAGGGTACACTACTGTTGACCTGAGCCCATAGAGCCCTATAGGGAATAGGGTACACTACTGTTGACCTGAGCCCATAGAGCCCTATAGGGAATAGGGTACACTACTGTTGACCTGAGCCCATAGAGCCCTATAGGGAATAGGGTACACTACTGTTGACCTGAGCCCATAGAGCCCTATAGGGAATAGGGTACACTACTGTTGACCTGAGCCCATAGAGCCCTATAGGGAATAGGGTACACTACTGTTGACCTGAGCCCATAGAGCCCTATAGGGAATAGGGTGCTATTTGGGACATGGAATAGTATGAACAACACACCTCATGGATGAAATATAAATTGCCTGCTTTCTTACAAAGATGCTTGTGGAGGGCTGCTCAAAGTAAGGTTACGCTTTAATGTCTGTAAAAAAAAAACTAATTATACACACACACATACACTATGCAAACCCAAACTCAGAATATAAAATATAATTACTAACCTGACGGCACAAATACAAAAACCTTCAGAAAACACACAGAACTGTTTAAAAACCATTCAAGTCAAATCAAATCAAATTTAATTTGTCACATGCGCCGAATACAACAGCTGCAGATGCTAACTTACAAGCCCTTAACCAACAATGCAGTTTTAAAGAAAATACAAAAAATATATATATATAAAAACTAAGAGATAAGAATAACAAATAATTAAAGAACAGCAGTAAATAACAATAGTGCCAGTCCTGATGTCCAGAATCTCTGTTCGGTCATCAGAGACGGTAGCGGCAACATTATGTACAAAACAAGTTACGAACAACGCAAAAAAAATATAATAAATAGCATGGGTGGTTAAGAGGCGAGAAAACGGCGCCATTCTCCCAAGAATAACCACGTCAAAACCCTTTAATGGAGTTACCACGTCTAAACCCTTTAATGGAGTTACCACGTCTAAACCCTTTAATGGAGTTACCACGTCTAAACCCTTTAATGGAGTTACCACGTCTAAACCCTTTAATGGAGTTACCACGTCTAAACCCTTTAATGGAGTTACCACGTCTGAACCCTTTAATGGAGTTACCACGTCTAAACCCTTTAATGGAGTTACCACGTCTAAACCCTTTAATGGAGTTACCACGTCTGAACCCTTTAATGGAGTTACCACGTCTAAACCCTTTAATGGAGTTACCACGTCTAAACCCTTTAATGGAGTTACCACGTCTAAACCCTTTAATGGAGTTACCACGTCTAAACCCTTTAATGGAGTTACCACGTCTAAACCCTTTAATGGAGTTACCACGTCTAAACCCTTTAATGGAGTTACCACGTCTAAACCCTTTAATGGAGTTACCACGTCTAAACCCTTTAATGGAGTTACCACGTCTAAACCCTTTAATGGAGTTACCACGTCTAAACCCTTTAATGGAGTTACCACGTCTAAACCCTTTAATGGAGTTACCACGTCTAAACCCTTTAATGGAGTTACCACGTCTGAACCCTTTAATGGAGTTACCACGTCTAAACCCTTTAATGGAGTTACCACGTCTAAACCCTTTAATGGAGTTACCACGTCTAAACCCTTTAATGGAGTTACCACGTCTAAACCCTTTAATGGAGTTACCACGTCTAAACCCTTTAATGGAGTTACCACGTCTAAACCCTTTAATGGAGTTACCACGTCTAAACCCTTTAATGGAGTTACCACGTCTAAACCCTTTAATGGAGTTACCACGTCTAAACCCTTTAATGGAGTTACCACGTCTAAACCCTTTAATGGAGTTACCACGTCTAAACCCTTTAATGGAGTTACCACGTCTAAACCCTTTAATGGAGTTACCACGTCTGAACCCTTTAATGGAGTTACCACGTCTAAACCCTTTAATGGAGTTACCACGTCTAAACCCTTTAATGGAGTTACCACGTCTAAACCCTTTAATGGAGTTACCACGTCTAAACCCTTTAATGGAGTTACCACGTCTAAACCCTTTAATGGAGTTACCACGTCTAAACCCTTTAATGGAGTTACCACGTCTAAACCCTTTAATGGAGTTACCACGTCTGAACCCTTTAATGGAGTTACCACGTCTAAACCCTTTAATGGAGTTACCACGTCTAAACCCTTTAATGGAGTTACCACGTCTAAACCCTTTAATGGAGTTACCACGTCTAAACCCTTTAATGGAGTTACCACGTCTAAACCCTTTAATGGAGTTACCACGTCTGAACCCTTTAATGGAGTTACCACGTCTAAACCCTTTAATGGAGTTACCACGTCTAAACCCTTTAATGGAGTTACCACGTCTAAACCCTTTAATGGAGTTACCACGTCTAAACCCTTTAATGGAGTTACCACGTCAAAACCCTTTAATGGAGTTACCACGTCTAAACCCTTTAATGGAGTTACCACGTCTAAACCCTTTAATGGAGTTACCACGTCTAAACCCTTTAATGGAGTTACCACGTCTAAACCCTTTAATGGAGTTACCACGTCTAAACCCTTTAATGGAGTTACCACGTCTAAACCCTTTAATGGAGTTCCACGTCTAAACCCTTTAATGGAGTTACCACGTCTAAACCCTTTAATGGAGTTACCACGTCTAAACCCTTTAATGGAGTTACCACGTCTAAACCCTTTAATGGAGTTACCACGTCAAAACCCTTTAATGGAGTTACCACGTCTAAACCCTTTAATGGAGTTACCACGTCTAAACCCTTTAATGGAGTTACCACGTCTAAACCCTTTAATGGAGTTACCACGTCTAAACCCTTTAATGGAGTTACCACGTCTAAACCCTTTAATGGAGTTACCACGTCTAAACCCTTTAATGGAGTTACCACGTCTAAACCCTTTAATGGAGTATTGTGTTCTCTTCCATGGAAATGGAGATCTAGTATTTATATGGACGGATAACTGATAGTATTTATATAGATGGATAACTGATAGTATTTATATGGATGGATAACTGATAGTATTTATATGGATGGATAACTGATAGTATTTATATGGATGGATAACTGATAGTATTTGCATGCATTGCAGTGTTTCTCTTCTCTAAACACTGAACACCAAAGCACTGCATGAACCACTAGTAGGATTTATTTAGACAAAATACGGCACAAATCAACTTGCTTCTCCCATAAAGTTCACGATCCTAGTCCCCCCCCCCCCCCCACAACTATTCATTTTTATGTGGCCTATAGAACTGCCTTCGCTCCAGGGGCTCTCAGAGGCAGTGAATCATCACCTGGTACGTGAATCATCACCTGGTACTCAAGCAGAGAAAGCAACAAACCAATGGAGGGATATCCAACGGGTAGAGGTGGATAAAATCAGACTTGTTCATAAACTGGAGACTTAACTTATAATGATCCCAAATAGCTGACTGAAACATTTAACCGATTATATTTAGAATGATAAAACTTACTTAATTCCTTAATATCCCTTATCACACAGCCACAGAAGGATCAGGTTGATAAAGTTTGATATAATGGATCAGTATCACGTTGATATAGTTTGATATAATGGATCAGTATCACGTTGATATAGTTTGATATAATGGATCAGTATCACGTTGATATAGTTTGATATCATGGATCAGTATCACGTTGATATAGTTTGATATCATGGATCAGTATCACGTTGATATAGTTTGATATGATGGATCAGTATCACGTTGATATAGTTTGATATAATGGATCAGTATCACGTTGATATAGTTTGATATAATGGATCAGTATCACGTTGATATAGTTTGATATAATGGATCAGTATCACGTTGATATAGTTTGATATAATGGATCAGTATCACGTTGATATAGTTTGATATAATGGATCAGTATCACGTTGATATAGTTTGATATAATGGATCAGTATCACGTTGATATAGTTTGATATAATGGATCAGTATCATGTTGATATAGTTTGATATAATGGATCAGTATCACGTTGATATAGTTTGATATAATGGATCAGTATCACGTTGATATAGTTTGATATGATGGATCAGTATCACGTTGATATAGTTTGATATGATGGATCAGTATCACGTTGATATAGTTTGATATCACAGGAGAAACCCTTTATCCACCCTTGTTGTTCTACCTCACTTAGGGACGCATGAGTAGCTAGCTACACTGAATGTGAATAATTAAAGTCTTCCTGTGAAACAACTTCATTGACTTCAATCCCTCATCTATCAGGTAAGATACTGTGAATCAGCTGAAACGTAAAAGCAGAACCTCAGCCCATCTCTAAGGTCCAGACTCAGAAACATCACAGGCAGAACCTCAACCCATCTCTAAGGTCCAGACTCAGAAACATCACAGGCAGAACCTCAACCCATCTCTAAGGTCCAGACTCAGAAACATCACAGGCAGAACCTCAACCCATATCTAAGGTCCAGACTCAGAAACATCACAGGCAGAACCTCAACCCATATCTAAGGTCCAGACTCAGAAACATCACAGGCAGAACCTCAACCCATATCTAAGGTCCAGACTCAGAAACATCACAGGCAGAACCTCAACCCATCTCTAAGGTCCAGACTCAGAAACATCACAGGCAGAACCTCAACCCATATCTAAGGTCCAGACTCAGAAACATCACAGGCAGAACCTCAACCCATCTCTAAGGTCCAGACTCAGAAACATCACAGGCAGAACCTCAACCCATCTCTAAGGTCCAGACTCAGAAACATCACAGGCAGAACCACCCTTGGCAAGCTATCACATGGGATGCATCCCAAATGGCACCCTATTCCCTATATAGTACACTACTTTTGACCAGGATTCATAGGGCTCTGGTCAAAAGAAGTGCACTATATAGGGATTAGGGTGTCATTTAGGATGTACATATGGTGTGGGACTGGGAGACGGAGCTATTGAAGGGGCTTAAGGAATGTCAATGTGGATTTCTGAAGTTGATTAGCAGCTAGGTCATTGTTTTGTTTTCTCTAAGGCTTCCTTAAGGTGGGAACATTTCCAAGCCTGATTCTTACTTAAGGTGGGAACATTTCCAAGCCTGATTCTTACTTAAGGTGGGAACATTTCCCAGTCTGATTCTTACTTAAGGTGGGAACATTTCCCAGTCTGATTCTTACTTAAGGTGGGAACATTTCCCAGTCTGATTCTTACTTAAGGTGGGAACATTTCCCAGCCTGATTCGTTTCATGACTAGAGGCAGAGGTCCCTCTGTCCAAATCAAGTGTATCACATAGGTACATTATAATGTGTGACGGGGTCCCAAATGGTACCCTATACAGTGCACTACTATGAGCCCTGGTCAGATGTAGTAAACTACATAGGGTATAGGGTGCCATTTGAGACACACTCAGCCTGTGTTTATTTCCCTCAAAATAATGCAGAGGGTTCATTGATTGATTCAAGTCAAGCGAAGGTGCTTAGATGTTCCCTTCAAACAGCATTAGATGTTCCCTTCAAACAGCATTAGATGTTCCCTTCACACAGCATTAGATGTTCCCTTCAAACAGCATTAGATGTTCCCTTCAAACAGCATTAGATGTTCCCTTCACACAGCATTAGATGTTCCCTTCAAACAGCATTAGATGTTCCCTTCAAACAGCATTAGATGTTCCCTTCACACAGCATTAGATGTTCCCTTCACACAGCATTAGATGTTCCCTTCACACAGCATTAGATGTTCCCTTCAAACAGCATTAGATGTTCCCTTCAAACAGCCTTAGATGTTCCCTTCATACAGCATTAGATGTTCCCTTCACACAGCATTAGATGTTCCCTTCATACAGCATTAGATGTTCCTTCACACAGCCTTATTGTTTTTGGCAGAGAAACACAGAGACAGTTTCTGAATAGTGCATTAGTCTCAGAGCAGCTGGACAGAGCAAGAATCTATGCTGGATTCTATCAGGCCCTTCCTTCTTTAACAAAGTCTTTACAGAGGACATCTTGGTTGGGTTTTAGGGGTCACCTTTTGTGAAGTCTGACAGCTGAAAAGATGGCAGTGATTAATGACCGAGAAACTTCAATACCAGGACCTCCACAACTACCATGGGCTGGTTGGTGGATTCAATACCAGGACCTCCACAACTACCATGGGCTGGTTGGTGGATTCAATACCAGGACCTCCACAACTACCATGGGCTGGTTGGTGGATTCAATACCAGGACCTCCACAACTACCATGGGCTGGTTGGTGGATTCAATACCAGGACCTCCACAACTACCATGGGCTGGTTGGTGGATTCAATACCAGGACCTCCACAACTACCATGGGCTGGTTGGTGGATTCAATACCAGGACCTCCACAACTACCACCATTCACACGCACGCACGCACGCACGACCTCCACAACTACCACCATTCACACGCACGCACGACCTCCACAACTACCACCATTCACACGCACGCACGACCTCCACAACTACCACCATTCACACGCACGCACGCACGCACGACCTCCACAACTACCACCATTCACACACACGCACGCACGCACGACCTCCACAACTACCACCATTCACACGCACGCACGCACGCACGCACGCACGACCTCCACAACTACCACCATTCACACACACGCACGCACGCACGCACGCACGCACGACCTCCACAACTACCACCATTCACACACACGCACGCACGCACGACCTCCACAACTACCACCATTCACACGCACGCACGCACGCACGACCTCCACAACTACCACCATTCACACACACGCACGCACGCACGACCTCCACAACTACCACCATTCACACACACGCACGCACGCACGCACGACCTCCACAACTACCACCATTCACACGCACGCACGCACGCACGCACGCACGACCTCCACAACTACCACCATTCACACGCACGCACGCACGCACGCACGACCTCCACAACTACCACCATTCACACGCACGCACGCACGCACGCACGACCTCCACAACTACCACCATTCACACACACGCACGCACGCACGCACGCACGCACGCACGCACGCACGCACACACGCACGCACACACACACACACACACACACACACACTTTCTGAAGTTTGAAGAGACGTTCTGTGAGTCTGTAATGTTTTATTTACAATGGGCTGGTTGGTGGATTCAATGGGCTGGTTGGTTGTTTCAATGGGCTGGTTGGTTTCAATGGGCTGGTTGGTTTCAATGGGCTGGTTGGTGGATTCAATGGGCTGGTTGGTGGATTCAATGGGCTGGTTGGTGGATTCAATGGGCTGGTTGGTGGATTCAATGGGCTGGTTGGATTCAATGGGCTGGTTGGTTTTAATGGGCTGGTTGGTGGATTCAATGGGCTGGTTGGTTTTAATGGGCTGGTTGGTGGATTCAATGGGCTGGTTGGTTTCAATGGGCCAGTTGGTGGTTTCAATGGGCTGGTTGGTTTCAATGGGCTGGTTGGTTTTAATGGGCTGGTTGGTGGATTCAATGGGCTGGTTGGTTGTTTCAATGGTCTGGTTGGTTGTTTCAATGGGCTGGTTGGTAGTTTCAATGGGCTGGTTGGTTGTTTCAATGGGCTGGTTGGTGGATTCAATGGGCTGGTTGGTGGTTTCAATGGGCTGGTTGGTGGTTTCAATGGGCTGGTTGGTGGTTTCAATGGGCTGGTTGGTTTCAATGGGCTGGTTGGTTTCAATGGGCTGGTTGGTGGTTTCAATGGGCCGGTTGGTTTCAATGGGCTGGTTGGTTTCAATGGGCTGGTTGGTGGCTTCAATGGGCTGGTTGGTTGTTTCAATGGGCTGGTTGGCTTCAATGGGCTGGTTGGGGGTTTCAATGGGCTGGTTGGGGGTTTCAATGGGCTGGTTGGTTTCAATGGGCTGGTTGGTTTCAATGGGCTGGTTGGTTTCAATGGGCTGGTTGGTTTCAATGGGCTGGTTGGGGGTTTCAATGGGCTGGTTGGTTTCAAGGGGCTGGTTGGTTTCAAGGGGCTGCTTGGTGGATTCAATGGGCTGGTTGGGGGTTTCAATGGGCCGGTTGGTTTCAATGGGCTGGTTGGTTGTTTCAGTGGGCCGGTTGGTTTCAATGGGCTGGTTGGTTTCAATGGGCTGGTTGGTTTCAATGGGCTGGTTGGGGGTTTCAATGGGCCGGTTGGGGGTTTCAATGGGCCGGTTGGTTTCAATGGGCCGGTTGGTTTCAATGGGCTGGTTGGTTTCAATGGGCTGGTTGGTTTCAATGGGCTGGTTGGTTTCAATGGGCTGGTTGGTGGTTTCAATGGGCTGGTTTGTTTCAATGGGCTGGTTGGTGGTTTCAATGGGCTGGTTGGTTTCAATGGGCTGGTTGGTTTCAATGGGCTGGTTGGTTTCAATGGGCTGGTTGGCTTCAATGGGCTGGTTGGTTTCAGTGGGCTGGTTGGTTTCAATGGGCTGGTTGGGCTGGTTGGTTTCAATGGGCTGGTTGGTTTCAATGGGCTGGTTGGTTTCAATGGGCTGGTTGGCTTCAATGGGCTGGTTGGTTTCAATGGGCTGGTTGGTTTCAATGGGCCAGTTGGTGGTTTCAATGGGCTGGTTGGTGGTTTCAATGGGCTGGTTGGTGGTTTCAATGGGCTGGTTGGTTTCAATGGGCCAGTTGGTGGTTTCAATGGGCTGGTTGGTGGATTCAATGGGCTGGTTGGTGGATTCAATGGGCTGGTTGGTTTCAATGGGCCAGTTGGTGGTTTCAATGGGCTGGTTGGTTTCAATGGGCTGGTTGGTTTTAATGGGCTGGTTGGTTGTTTCAATGGGCTGGTTGGTTGTTTCAATGGGCTGGTTGGTTGTTTCAATGGGCTGGTTGGTTGTTTCAATGGGCTGGTTGGTGGATTCAATGGGCTGGTTGGTGGATTCAATGGGCTGGTTGGTGGTTTCAATGGGCTGGTTGGTTTCAATGGGCCAGTTGGTGGTTTCAATGGGCTGGTTGGTGGATTCAATGGGCTGGTTGGTTTTAATGGGCTGGTTGGTGGATTCAATGGGCTGGTTGGTTTCAATGGGCCAGTTGGTGGTTTCAATGGGCTGGTTGGTTTCAATGGGCTGGTTGGTTTTAATGGGCTGGTTGGTGGATTCAATGGGCTGGTTGGTTGTTTCAATGGGCTGGTTGGTTGTTTCAATGGGCTGGTTGGTTGTTTCAATGGGCTGGTTGGTTGTTTCAATGGGCTGGTTGGTGGATTCAATGGGCTGGTTGGTTGTTTCAATGGGCTGGTTGGTTGTTTCAATGGGCTGGTTGGTTGTTTCAATGGGCTGGTTGGTTGTTTCAATGGGCTGGTTGGTGGATTCAATGGGCTGGTTGGTGGATTCAATGGGCCAGTTGGTGGTTTCAATGGGCTGGTTGGTTTCAATGGGCTGGTTGGTTTTAATGGGCTGGTTGGTGGATTCAATGGGCTGGTTGGTTGTTTCAATGGGCTGGTTGGTTGTTTCAATGGGCTGGTTGGTTGTTTCAATGGGCTGGTTGGTTGTTTCAATGGGCTGGTTGGTTGTTTCAATGGGCTGGTTGGTGGATTCAATGGGCTGGTTGGTGGTTTCAATGGGCTGGTTGGTGTTTTCAGTGGGCTGGTTGGTTTTAATGGGCTGGTTGGTTTCAGTGGGCTGGTTGGTTTCAATGGGCCTGTTGGTGGTTTCAGTGGGCTGGTTGGTTTCAATGGGCTGGTTGGTTTCAATGGGCTAGTTGGTGGTTTCAATGGGCTGGTTGGTGGTTTCAATGGGCTGGTTGGTGGTTTCAATGGGCTGGTTGGTTTCAATGGGCTGGTTGGTGGTTTCAATGGGCCGGTTGGTTTCAATGGGCTGGTTGGTTTCAATGGGCTGGTTGGTGGCTTCAATGGGCTGGTTGGTTTCAATAGGCTGGTTGGGGGTTTCAATGGGCTGGTTGGTTTCAATGGGCTGGTTGGTTTCAATGGGGTGGTTGGGGGTTTCAATGGGCTGGTTGGGGGTTTCAATGGGCCGGTTGGTTGTTTCAATGGGCCGGTTGGTTTCAATGGGCCGGTTGGTTTCAATGGGCTGGTTGGTTTCAATAGGCTGGTTGGTTTCAATGGGCTGGTTGGTGGCTTCAATGGGCTGGTTGGTTTCAATAGGCTGGTTGGGGGTTTCAATGGGCTGGTTGGTGGTTTCAATGGGCTGGTTGGGGGTTTCAATGGGCTGGTTGGGGGTTTCAATGGGCTGGTTGGTTGTTTCAATGGGCCGGTTGGTTTCAATGGGCCGGTTGGTTTCAATGGGCTGGTTGGTTTCAATAGGCTGGTTGGTTTCAATGGGCTGGTTGGTTTCAATGGGCTGGTTGGTTTCAATGGGCTGGTTGGTGGTTTCAATGGGCTGGTTGGTTTCAATGGGCTGGTTGGTGGTTTCAATGGGCTGGTTGGTTTCAATGGGCTGGTTGGTGGTTTCAATGGGCTGGTTGGTGGGTTCAATGGGCTGGTTGGTGGTTTCAATGGGCTGGTTGGTAGTTTCAATGGGCTGGTTGGTTTCAATGGGCTGGTTGGTTTCAATGAGCTGGTTGGTTGTTTCAATGGGCTGGTTGGTTGTTTCAATGGGCTGGTTGGTGGTTTCAATGGGCTGGTTGGTGGTTTCAATGGGCTGGTTGGTGGTTTCAATGGGCTGGTTGGTGGTTTCAATGGGCTGGTTGGTGGTTTCAATGGGCTGGTTGGTGGTTTCAATGGGCCGGTTGGTGGTTTCAATGGGCTGGTTGGTTTCAATGGGCTGGTTGGTTTCAATGGGCTGGTTGGTTTCAATGGGCTGGTTGGCTTCAATGGGCTGGTTGGTTTCAGTGGGCTGGTTGGTTTCAATGGGCTGGTTGGGCTGGTTGGTTTCAATGGGCTGGTTGGTTTCAATGGGCTGGTTGGTTTCAATGGGCTGGTTGGCTTCAATGGGCTGGTTGGTTTCAATGGGCTGGTTGGTTTCAATGGGCCAGTTGGTGGTTTCAATGGGCTGGTTGGTGGTTTCAATGGGCTGGTTGGTTGTTTCAATGGGCTGGTTGGTGGATTCAATGGGCTGGATGGTTGTTTTAATGGGCTGGTTGGTTTCAATGGGCTGGTTGGTGGTTTCAATGGGCTGGTTGGTGGTTTCAATAGGCTGGTTGGTTTCAATGGGCTGGTTGGTTTCAATGGGCCGGTTGGTTTCAATGGGCCGGTTGGTTTCAATGGGTTGGTTGGTGGTTTCAATGGGCCGGTTGGTTTCAATGGGTTGGTTGGTGGATTCAATGGGCTGGTTGGTTTCAATGGGCTGGTTGGTTTCAATGGGCCGGTTGGTTTCAATGGGCCGGTTGGTTTCAATGGGCTGGTTGGTTTCAATGGGCTGGTTGGTGGTTTCAATGGGCTGGTTGGTTTCAATGGGCCGGTTGGTTTCAATGGGCTGGTTGGTGGTTTCAATGGGCTGGTTGGTGGTTTCAATGGGCTGGTTGGTTTCAAATGGGCTGGTTGGTTTCAAATGGGCTGGTTGGTTTCAATAGGCTGGTTGGTTTCAATGGGCTGGTTGGGGGTTTCAATTGACTGGTTGGTAGATTCAATGGACTGGTTGGTTTCAATAGGCTGGTTGGTTTCAATGGGCTGGTTGGTTTCAATAGGCTGGTTGGTTTCAATGGGCTGGTTGGTTTCAATGGGCTGGTTGGTTTCAATGGGCTGGTTGGTTTCAATAGGCTGGTTGGTTTCAATGGGCTGGTTGGTGGTTTCAATTGGCTGGTTGGTGGTTTCAATGGGCTGGTTGGTGGTTTCAATGGGCTGGTTGGTGGTTTCAATGGGCTGGTTGGTTTCAATGGGCTGGTTGGTTGTTTCAATAGGCTGGTTGGTTGTTTCAATGGGCTGGTTGGTGGTTTCAATGGGCTGGTTGGTTTCAATGGGCTGGTTGGTGGTTTCAATGGGCTGGTTGGTGGTTTCAATGGGCCGGTTGGTGGTTTCAATGGGCTGGTTGGTTTCAAAGGGCTGGTTGGTTTCAATGGGCTGGTTGGTTTCAATAGGCTGGTTGGTTTCAATGGGCTGGTTGGTTTCAATGGGCTGGTTGGTTGTTTCAATGGGCTGGTTGGTGGATTCAATGGGCTGGTTGGCTTCAATGGGCTGGTTGGTTTCAGTGGACTGGTTGGTTTTAATGGGCTGGTTGGGCTGGTTGGTTTCAGTGGGCTGGTTGGTTTCAATGGGCTGGTTGGGCTGGTTGGTTTCAATGGGCTGGTTGGCTTCAATGGGCTGGTTGGTTTCAATGGGCTGGTTGGTTTCAATGGGCTGGTTGGGGGTTTCAATGGGCTGGTTGGGGGTTTCAATGGGCTGGTTGGTTGTTTCAATGGGCTGGTTGGTTGTTTCAATGGGCTGGTTGGTTGTTTCAATGGGCTGGTTGGTTGTTTCAATGGGCTGGTTGGTTTCAGTGGGCTGGTTGGGGGTTTCAATGGGCTGGTTGGGGGTTTCAATGGGCTGGTTGGGGGTTTCAATGGGCTGGTTGGGGGTTTCAATGGGCTGGTTGGGGGTTTCAATGGGCTGGTTGGTTTCAATGGGCTGGTTGGTTTCAGTGGGCTGGTTGGGGGTTTCAATGGGCTGGTTGGGGGTTTCAATGGGCTGGTTGGGGGTTTCAATGGGCTGGTTGGTTTCAATGGGCTGGTTGGTTGCTTCAATGGGCTGGTTGGTTGTTTCAATGGGCTGGTTGGTTTCAGTGGGCTGGTTGGGGGTTTCAATGGGCTGGTTGGGGGTTTCAATGGGCTGGTTGGGGGTTTCAATGGGCTGGTTGGTGTTTTCAGTGGGCTGGTTGGTTTCAATGGGCTGGTTGGTTTCAATGGGCTGGTTGGTTTCAGTGGGCTGGTTGGTTTCAATGGGCTGGTTGGTTTCAGTGGGCTGGTTGGTTTCAATGGGCTGGTTGGTGGTTTCAGTGGGCTGGTTGGTTTCAATGGGCTGGTTGGTTTCAATGGGCTGGTTGGTGGTTTCAATGGGCTGGTTGGGGGTTTCAATGGGCTGGTTGGTTGTTTCAATGGGCTGGTTGGTTGTTTCAATGGGCTGGTTGGTTGTTTCAATGGGCTGGTTGGTTGTTTCAATGGGCTGGTTGGTTTCAGTGGGCTGGTTGGGGGTTTCAATGGGCTGGTTGGGGGTTTCAATGGGCTGGTTGGGGGTTTCAATGGGCTGGTTGGGGGTTTCAATGGGCTGGTTGGGGGTTTCAATGGGCTGGTTGGTTTCAATGGGCTGGTTGGTTTCAGTGGGCTGGTTGGGGGTTTCAATGGGCTGGTTGGGGGTTTCAATGGGCTGGTTGGGGGTTTCAATGGGCTGGTTGGTTTCAATGGGCTGGTTGGTTGCTTCAATGGGCTGGTTGGTTGTTTCAATGGGCTGGTTGGTTTCAGTGGGCTGGTTGGGGGTTTCAATGGGCTGGTTGGGGGTTTCAATGGGCTGGTTGGGGGTTTCAATGGGCTGGTTGGTGTTTTCAGTGGGCTGGTTGGTTTCAATGGGCTGGTTGGTTTCAATGGGCTGGTTGGTTTCAGTGGGCTGGTTGGTTTCAATGGGCTGGTTGGTTTCAGTGGGCTGGTTGGTTTCAATGGGCTGGTTGGTGGTTTCAGTGGGCTGGTTGGTTTCAATGGGCTGGTTGGTTTCAATGGGCTGGTTGGTGGTTTCAATGGGCTGGTTGGGGGTTTCAATGGGCTGGTTGGTTTCAATGGGCTGGTTGGTTTCAATGGGCTGGTTGGGGGTTTCAATGGGCTGGTTGGGGGTTTCAATGGGCTGGTTGGTTTCAAGGGGCTGGTTGGTTTCAAGGGGCTGCTTGACCCGGCCACGTTGACCCTGCAGCCATCACGTCTCTTTTGCATATTCTATTCCTGTTCATGTTGAATTGGCTGCTATGCTGTGAGGTGCACCATGGGAGAGACAAGGCTCCCTTTCACTGGAGCAGCAGGCCATATAACCACTATGAGCACATCCCAAACTGCACCCTATTCCCCTACATAGTGCACTACTACCCTATGGGCCTTGGTCAAAAGTAGTGCCCTGTGTAGGGAATAGGGAGCCATTTTGGGATGGAGACTCTGACAGCTGATATCAAATATACATATTCAATAGGTCTCGGAGGGAACAGATCACATACAGCTGCCTGAACTGCAGTTAAAAAACACAATACTGTTTCCCCTTTTTCTTTTTGCATTAGGCATTATCTATATTCCCAGTCAGAGATCATTTTGTTCGCTCTCTTCCTGTCTAGATCCCCATAAAAGGACAACAAAAAACAAAGAGGAATAGCATCGTTGTGCTATTTGACCACTAAGACCTGCAGGACACAGAGATTACATAACATTTTACGTCCGATCCAAATGGCACCCGATTCCCTAATTTCAGCCCTGTGGGCCTATGGGTCAAAAGTAGTGCACTACATAGGGAGCTATTTAGGACGTAGACCCTTTATTTCTCTGCCACTGTACAATAAGGACATCCAGTACAGTCAGTCAGAGGCATGTAGCTTTGACTTCCACCTATAAACAGGATTAAATTCAATTTGGTATTAGAGATTTGTAAAAACCATTGGCAGGTTTCTAACCCTGAAACTCCAGAACAAAGAAAAAAGGTAATTCTCCAATGTCATATTAGCCCATAAACACTCATAGAGTTGCTAACTCATATTAGCCCATAGAAACTCATAGAGTTGCTAACTCATATTAGCCCATAGAAACTCATAGAGTTGCTAACTCATATTAGCCCATAGAAACTCATAGAGTTGCTAACTCATATTAGCCCATAGAAACTCATAGAGTTGCTAACTCATATTAGCCCATAGAAACTCATAGAGTTGCTAACTCATATTAGCCCATAGAAACTCATAGAGTTGCTAACTCATATTAGCCCATAGAAACTCATAGAGTTGCTAACTCATATTAGCCCATAGAAACTCATAGAGTTGCTAACTCATATTAGCCCATAGAAACTCATAGAGTTGCTAACTCATATTAGCCCATAGAAACTCATAGAGTTGCTAACTCATATTAGCCCATAGAAACTCATAGAGTTGCTAACTCATATTAGCCCATAGAAACTCATAGAGTTGCTAACTCATATTAGCTCATAGAAACTCATAGAGTTGCTAACTCATATTAGCCCATTAAAACTCATAGAGTTGCTAACTCATATTAGCCCATAGAAACTCATAGAGTTGCTAACTCATATTAGCCCATAGAAACTCATAGAGTTGCTAACTCATATTAGCCCATAGAAACTCATAGAGTTGCTAACTCATATTAGCCCATAGAAACTCATAGAGTTGCTAACTCATATTAGCCCATAGAAACTCATAGAGTTGCTAACTCATATTAGCCCATAGAAACTCATAGAGTTGCTAACTCATATTAGCCCATAGAAACTCATAGAGTTGCTAACTCATATTAGCCCATAGAAACTCATAGAGTTGCTAACTCATATTAGCCCATAGAAACTCATAGAGTTGCTAACTCATATTAGCCCATAGAAACTCATAGAGTTGCTAACTCATATTAGCCCATAGAAACTCATATAGTTGCTAACTCATATTAGCCCTTAGAAACCCTTAGAGTTGGTAACTCATACATCACAATCAAGACCTTTGATAGAGAATTGTGTTATTGATCTGAAAGACATTTATGAAAATAACTTGACTTTCTACTCTAAGCCAATTGTGGGAATATGCCATGGGGAAACAGAAGGACTGTGAGAAAAGGGTTGAAAAGGTTGAACACATCAAGACTCCATTAGAACTGCTCTTTACAAAGGGAGATGAGAAATGACTATCGATGGTTTGAAAATCTAAAGAATAAAGATATGAATCGCTTGCTATTGTTTCACAAAGACTTCTCTAAAGCTTCAAGCTGCAGAGCTGTGAATTCAGCTGTTGCTGAGCTCTGCACACAAAGGGCCAGAGAGATAGATAGATAGACAGAGAGAATAAAGCCCTTAAATTGAATTGAGCGAGAGAGAGAGAGAGAGAGAGAGAGAGAGAGAGAGAGAGAGAGAGAGAGAGAGAGAGAGAGAGAGAGAGAGAGAGAGAGAGAGAGAGAGATAGAGAGTATAAAGCCCTTAAATTGAATTGAGAGAGCGAGAGAGAGAGAGAGAGAGAGAGAGAGAGAGAGAGAGAGAGAGAGAGAGAGAGAGAGAGAGAGAGAGAGAGAGAGAGAGAGAGAGATTATAAAGCCCTTAAATTGAATTGAGAGAGCGAGAGAGAGAGAGAGAGAGAGAGAGAGTATAAAGCCCTTAAATTGAATTGAGAGAGCGAGAGAGAGAGAGAGAGAGAGAGAGAGAGAGAGAGAGAGAGAGCGAGAGAGAGAGAGAGAGAGAGAGAGAGTATAAAGCCCTTAAATTGAATTGAGAGAGAGAGAGAGAGAGAGAGAGAGAGAGAGAGTATAAAGCCCTTAAATTGAATTGAGAGAGCGAGAGAGAGAGAGTATAAAGCCCTTAAATTGAATTGAGAGAGCGAGAGAGAGAGAATATAAAGCCCTTAAATTGAATTGAGAGAGAGAGAGATCCAGAGAGAGAGAGAGAGAGAGAGAGAGAGAGAGAGAGAGATCCAGAGAGAGAGAGAGAGAGAGAGAGAGAGAGAGAGAGAGATCCAGAGAGAGAGAGAGAGAGAGAGCGTACAGAGAGAGAGAGAGAGAGAGAGAGAGAGAGAGCAGTACAGAGAGAGAGAGAGAGAGAGAGAGAGCAGTACAGAGAGAGAGAGCAGTACAGAGAGAGAGAGAGAGCAGTACAGAGAGAGAGAGCAGTACAGAGAGAGAGAGAGAGAGAGAGAGAGAGCAGTACAGAGAGAGAGAGAGAGAGAGAGCAGTACAGAGAGAGAGAGAGAGAGAGAGAGAGAGAGAGAGAGAGAGAGCAGTACAGAGAGAGAGAGAGAGAGCAGTACAGAGAGAGAGCAGTACAGAGAGAGAGAGAGAGAGAGAGAGAGAGAGCAGTACAGAGAGAGAGAGAGAGAGAGCAGTACAGAGAGAGAGGGAGAGAGAGAGAGAAGCTAACGGCATACTCTATCTAGCAGTTCCAATAGACAATACAACATCAACGATTGGTCTGTTTCCCCCCCCCCCAGAAAAATCAGCAAAATACTGGTTCTCACTGGGCACCAATAAGAGTTAACCAATAAGAGTTAACCAATAAGAGTTAACCAATAAGAGTTAACCAATAAGAGTTAACAAAACAACAGTCTGAATGTATTAGACAGCTATTTATCCAAGCTAGTAGGACCCCCCCCCCCGGTGGCAACGTGTTACTGAATGGACTATCCTGGCTAAATAAATACACTGACATCAAATGATAGGTGTAAAAATGCCTGTAGTAGCTATATGTCTGCCCTTTGAACGGAGCAGCTTGTAGTGGTAGTAGTAGTCTATAGTGAGGTTGAACAGAGCAGGTTGTAGTGGTAGTAGTAGTAGTCTATAGTGAGGTTGAACAGAGCAGGTTGTAGTGGTAGTAGTAGTCTATAGTGAGGTTGAACAGAGCAGGTTGTAGTGGTAGTGGTAGTAGTCTATAGTGAGGTTGAACAGAGCAGGTTGTAGTGGTAGTAGTAGTCTATAGTGAGGTTGAACGGAGCAGGTTGTAGTGGTAGTAGTAGTAGTCTATAGTGAGGTTGAACAGAGCAGGTTGTAGTGGTAGTAGTAGTAGTCTATAGTGAGGTTGAACAGAGCGGGTTGTAGTAGTAGTAGTAGTCTATAGTGAGGTTGAACAGAGCAGGTTGTAGTGGTAGTAGTAGTCTATAGTGAGGTTGAACAGAGCAGGTTGTAGTGGTAGTAGTAGTCTATAGTGAGGTTGAACAGAGCAGGTTGTAGTGGTAGTACTAGACTATAGTGAGGTTGAACGGAGCAGGTTGTAGTGGTAGTAGTAGTCTATAGTGAGGTTGAACAGATCAGGTTGTAGTAGTAGTAGTAGTAGTCTATAGTGAGGTTGAACAGAGCAGCTTGTAGTGGTAGTAGACTATAGTGAGGTTGAACAGAGCAGGTTGTAGTGGTAGTGGTAGTCTATAGTGAGGTTGAACAGAGCAGGTTGTAGTGGTAGTAGTAGTAGTAGTCTATAGTGAGGTTGACCAGAGCAGGTTGTAGTGGTAGTAGTAGACTATAGTGAGGTTGAACAGAGCAGGTTGTAGTGGTAGTAGTAGACTATAGTGAGGTTGAACAGAGCAGGTTGTAGTGGTAGTAGTAGTAGTCTATAGTGAGGTTGAACAGAGCAGGTTGTAGTGGTAGTAGTAGTAGTCTATAGTGAGGTTGAACAGAGCAGGTTGTAGTGGTAGTAGTAGTCTATAGTGAGGTTGAACAGAGCAGGTGGTAGTAGTAGTAGTCTATAGTGAGGTTGAACAGAGCAGGTTGTAGTAGTAGTAGTAGTCTATAGTGAGGTTGAACAGAGCAGGTTGTAGTGGTAGTAGTAGTAGTCAATAGTGAGGTTGAACAGAGCAGGTTGTAGTGGTAGTAGTAGTCTATAGTGAGGTTGAACAGAGCAGGTTGTAGTGGTAGTAGTAGTAGTCTATAGTGAGGTTGAACAGAACAGGTTGTAGTGGTAGTAGTAGTCTATAGTGAGGTTGAACAGAGCAGGTTGTAGTGGTAGTAGTAGTAGTCTATAGTGAGGTTGAACAGAGCAGGTTGTAGTAGTAGTAGTAGTCTATAGTGAGGTTGAACAGAGCAGGTTGTAGTGGTAGTAGTAGTAGTAGTCTATAGTGAGGTTGAACAGAGGAGGTTGTAGTGGTAGTAGTAGTCTATAGTGAGGTTGAACAGAGCAGGTTGTAGTGGTAGTAGTAGTAGTCTATAGTGAGGTTGAACAGAGCAGGTTGTAGTGGTAGTAGTTGTAGTAGTCTATAGTGAGGTTGAACAGAGCGGGTTGTAGTGGTAGTAGTAGTCTATAGTGAGGTTGAACAGAGCAGGTGGTAGTAGTAGTAGTCTATAGTGAGGTTGAACAGAGCAGGTTGTATTGGTAGTAGTAGTAGTCTATAGTGAGGTTGAACAGAACAGGTTGTAGTAGTAGTAGTAGTAGTCTATAGTGAGGTTGAACAGAGCAGGTTGTAGTGGTAGTAGTAGTAGACTATAGTGAGGTTGAACAGAGCAGGTTGTAGTGGTAGTAGTAGTCTATAGTGAGGTTGAACAGAGCAGGTTGTAGTAGTAGTAGTAGTAGTAGACTATAGTGAGGTTGAACAGAGCAGGTTGTAGTGGTAGTAGTAGACTATAGTGAGGTTGAACAGAGCAGGTTGTAGTGGTAGTAGACTATAGTGAGGTTGAACAGAGCAGGTTGTAGTGGTAGTAGTAGTCTATAGTGAGGTTGAACAGAGCAGGTTGTAGTGGTAGTAGTAGTCTATAGTGAGGTTGAACAGAGCAGGTTGTAGTGGTAGTAGTAGTCTATAGTGAGGTTGAACAGAGCAGGTTGTAGTGGTAGTAGTAGTAGTCTATAGTGAGGTTGAACAGAGCAGGTTGTATTGGTAGTAGTAGTAGTCTATAGTGAGGTTGAACGGAGCAGGTTGTAGTAGTAGTAGTAGTAGTCAATAGTGAGGTTGAACGGAGCAGGTTGTAGTAGTAGTAGTAGTAGTCAATAGTGAGGTTGAACAGAGCAGGTTGTAGTGGTAGTAGTAGTAGTCTATAGTGAGGTTGAACAGAGCAGGTTGTAGTGGTAGTAGTAGTAGTCTATAGTAAGGTTGAACGGAGCAGGTTGTAGTGGTAGTAGTAGTAGTCTATAGTGAGGTTGAACAGAGCAGGTTGTAGTGGTAGTAGTAGTAGTCTATAGTGAGGTTGAACAGAGCAGGTTGTAGTGGTAGTAGTAGTAGTCTATAGTGAGGTTGAACAGAGCAGGTTGTATTGGTAGTAGTAGTAGTCTATAGTGAGGTTGAACGGAGCAGGTTGTAGTGGTAGTAGTAGTAGTCTATAGTGAGGTTGAACAGAGCAGGTTGTAGTGGTAGTAGTCTATAGTGAGGTTGAACAGAGCAGGTTGTAGTGGTAGTAGACTATAGTGAGGTTGAACAGAGCAGGTTGTAGTGTTAGTAGTAGTCTATAGTGAGGTTGAACGGAGCAGGTTGTAGTAGTAGTAGTAGTCTATAGTGAGGTTGAACAGAGCAGCTTGTAGTGGTAGTAGACTATAGTGAGGTTGAACAGAGCAGGTTGTAGTGGTAGTAGACTATAGTGAGGTTGAACAGAGCAGGTTGTAGTGGTAGTAGTAGACTATAGTGAGGTTGAACAGAGCAGGTTGTAGTGGTAGTAGTAGTAGTCTATAGTGAGGTTGAACAGAGCAGGTTGTAGTGGTAGTAGTAGTAGTCTATAGTGAGGTTGAACAGAGCAGCTTGTAGTGGTAGTAGACTATAGTGAGGTTGAACAGAGCAGGTTGTAGTGGTAGTAGTAGACTATAGTGAGGTTGAACAGAGCAGGTTGTAGTGGTAGTAGTAGTAGTCTATAGTGAGGTTGAACAGAGCAGGTTGTAGTGGTAGTAGTAGTAGTCTATAGTGAGGTTGAACAGAGCAGGTTGTAGTAGTAGTAGTAGTAGTAGTCTATAGTGAGGTTGAACAGAGCAGGTTGTAGTAGTAGTAGTAGTCTATAGTGAGGTTGAACGGAGCAGGTTGTAGTGGTAGTAGTAGTAGTCTATAGTGAGGTTGAACAGAGCAGGTTGTAGTGGTAGTAGTAGTCTATAGTGAGGTTGAACAGAGCAGGTTGTAGTAGTAGTAGTAGTCTATAGTGAGGTTGAACAGAGCAGGTTGTAGTGGTAGTAGTAGTCTATAGTGAGGTTGAACAGAGCAGGTTGTAGTGGTAGTAGTAGTAGTCTATAGTGAGGTTGAACAGAGCAGGTTGTAGTAGTAGTAGTAGTCTATAGTGAGGTTGAACAGAGCAGGTTGTAGTAGTAGTAGTAGTCTATAGTGAGGTTGAACAGAGCAGGTTGTAGTGGTAGTAGTAGTAGTCTATAGTGAGGTTGAACAGAGCAGGTTGTAGTAGTAGTAGTAGTCTATAGTGAGGTTGAACAGAGCAGGTTGTAGTAGTAGTAGTCTATAGTGAGGTTGAACAGAGCAGGTTGTAGTGGTAGTAGTAGTAGTCTATAGTGAGGTTGAACAGAGCAGGTTGTAGTGGTAGTAGTAGTAGTCTATAGTGAGGTTGAACAGAGCAGGTTGTAGTGGTAGTAGTAGTAGTCTATAGTGAGGTTGAACAGAGCAGGTTGTAGTAGTAGTAGTAGTCTATAGTGAGGTTGAACAGAGCAGGTTGTAGTAGTAGTAGTAGTCTATAGTGAGGTTGAACAGAGCAGGTTGTAGTGGTAGTAGTAGTCTATAGTGAGGTTGAACAGAGCAGGTTGTAGTGGTAGTAGACTATAGTGAGGTTGAACAGAGCAGGTTGTAGTGGTAGTAGTAGTAGTCTATAGTGAGGTTGAACAGAGGAGGTTGTAGTGGTAGTAGTAGTAGTCTATAGTGAGGTTGAACAGAGCAGGTTGTAGTGGTAGTAGTAGTAGTCTATAGTGAGGTTGAACAGAGCAGGTTGTAGTGGTAGTAGTAGTCTATAGTGAGGTTGAACAGAGCAGGTTGTAGTGGTAGTAGTAGTAGTAGTCTATAGTGAGGTTGAACAGAGCAGGTTGTAGTGGTAGTAGTAGTCTATAGTGAGGTTGAACAAGGCAGGTTGTAGTGGTAGTAGTAGTAGTCTATAGTGAGGTTGAACAGAGCAGGTTGTAGTGGTAGTAGTAGTCTATAGTGAGGTTGAACAAGGCAGGTTGTAGTGGTAGTAGTAGTAGTCTATAGTGAGGTTGAACAGAGCAGGTTGTAGTAGTAGTAGTAGTAGTCTATAGTGAGGTTGAACAGAGCAGGTTGTAGTGGTAGTAGTAGTCTATAGTGAGGTTGAACAGAGCAGGTTGTAGTGGTAGTAGTAGTCTATAGTGAGGTTGAACAGAGCAGGTTGTAGTGGTAGAAGTAGTAGTCTATAGTGAGGTTGAACAGAGCAGGTTGTAGTAGTAGTAGTAGTAGTCTATAGTGAGGTTGAACAGAGCAGGTTGTAGTGGTAGTAGTAGTCTATAGTGAGGTTGAACAGAGCAGGTTGTAGTGGTAGTAGTAGTAGTCTATAGTGAGGTTGAACAGAGCAGGTTGTAGTGGTAGTAGTAGTCTATAGTGAGGTTGAACAGAGCAGGTTGTAGTGGTAGTAGTAGTAGTAGACTATAGTGAGGTTGAACAGAGCAGGTTGTAGTAGTAGTAGTAGTCTATAGTGAGGTTGAACAGAGCAGGTTGTAGTAGTAGTAGTAGTCTATAGTGAGGTTGAACAGAGCAGGTTGTAGTAGTAGTAGTAGTCTATCGTGAGGTTGAACAGAGCAGGTTGTAGTAGTAGTAGTAGTCTATAGTGAGGTTGAACAAGGCAGGTTGTAGTGGTAGTAGTAGTAGTCTATAGTGAGGTTGAACAGAGCAGGTTGTAGTGGTAGTAGTAGTCTATAGTGAGGTTGAACAGAGCAGGTTGTAGTGGTAGTAGTAGTAGTCTATAGTGAGGTTGAACGGAGCAGGTTGTAGTAGTAGTAGTAGTCTATAGTGAGGTTGAACAGAGCAGGTTGTAGTGGTAGTAGTAGTCTATAGTGAGGTTGAACAGAGCAGGTTGTAGTGGTAGTAGTAGTCTATAGTGAGGTTGAACAGAGCAGGTTGTAGTGGTAGTAGTAGTAGTCAATAGTGAGGTTGAACAGAGCAGGTGGTAGTAGTAGTAGTCTATAGTGAGGTTGAACAGAGCAGGTTGTAGTAGTAGTAGTAGTAGTCAATAGTGAGGTTGAACAGAGCAGGTTGTAGTGGTAGTAGTAGTCAATAGTGAGGTTGAACAGAGCAGGTGGTAGTAGTAGTAGTCTATAGTGAGGTTGAACAGAGCAGGTTGTAGTAGTAGTAGTAGTAGTCTATAGTGAGGTTGAACAGAGCAGGTTGTAGTGGTAGTAGTAGTCAATAGTGAGGTTGAACAGAGCAGGTTGTAGTGGTAGTAGTAGTAGTCTATAGTGAGGTTGAACAGAGCAGGTTGTAGTGGTAGTAGTAGTCTATAGTGAGGTTGAACAGAGCAGGTTGTAGTGGTAGTAGTAGTAGTCTATAGTGAGGTTGAACAGAGCAGGTTGTAGTGGTAGTAGTAGTCTATAGTGAGGTTGAACAGAGCAGGTTGTAGTGGTAGTGGTATCCTGGGAGGATATTGACCTCGTCGCGTCAGTAGAGGATGCCTGGTTGTTCTTTAAAAGTAATTTCCTCACCATCTTAAATAAGCATGCCCCTTTCAAAAAGTGTAGAACTAAAAACAGATATAGCCCTTGGTTCATTCCAGACCTGACTGCCCTCGATCAGCACAAGAACATCCTGTGGCGGACTGCACTAGCATTGAATAGTCCCTGCGATATACAACATTTCAGGGAAGTCAGGAACCAATAAACACAGTCCGTTAGGAAAGCAAACGGCTAGCTTTTTCAAACAGAAATGTGCTTCCTGTAGTTCTAACACCAAAAAGTTTTGGGACAAATAAAGTCCATGGAGAATAAGAGCACCTCCTCCCAGCTGCCCACAGCTCTGAGGCTGGGAAACACTGTCACCACCGATAAATCCACGATAATCGAGAATTTCAAGAAGCATTTCTCTACAGCTGGCCACGCTTTCCTCCTGGCTACCCCACCCCAGCCAACAGCTCCACACCCCCCGCAGCTACTTGCCCAAGCCTCCCCAGCTTCTCATTCACCCAAATCCAGATAGCAAAGAGCTGCAAAACCTGGACCCGTACAAATCATCTGGGCTAGACAACCTGGACCCTCTCTTTCTAAAATTATCCGACGCCATTGTTGTGTTACGCCCCTGAAAAAGGGGGGAAATAACCACGAGAGTGATACGGTATTGTTTCCTCAATGAGAACTTTTAGTGCAATGAGGAAAGACCGCGATTTCCCCGGGAACTTGGGTGGAGACCAGAGCCCGAATATGAAGGTCCCGCGCTGGCGTGGCGTGTAACCGCGCTGGCGTGGCGTGTAACCGCGCTGGCGTGGCGTGTAACCGCGCTGGCGTGGTTACATGTAGTCTGCGGTTGTGAGGCCGGTTGGACATTCTGCCAAGTTCTCTAAAACAACGTTGGAGGCGGCTTATGGTAGAGCAATTAACATGACTTTCTCTGGAAACAGCTCTGGTGGATATTCCTGCAGTGAGAATGCCAATTGCACGCTCCCTCAACTTGAGACATCTGTGGCATTGTGTTGTGTGACAAAACTGCACATGTTAGAGTGGCCTTCTGTTGTCCCCAACACAAGGTGCAACTGTGTAATGTTCATGCTGTTTAATCAGCTTCTTGATATGCCACACCTGTCAGGTGGATGGTTCATCTTGACAAAGGAGAAATGCTCACTAACAGGGATGTAAAAAAATGTATGCACAAAATTTGAAAGAAATAAGCTTTTTGTGCGTCTGGAAAATGTCTGTGATTTTTTATTTCATCTCATGACCAAAGCTCATGACATAGGACCAAAACGTTACATGTTGTGTTTATATTTTTGTTCAGTATAGTAACATAGCTACTGGAGTAACTGGGGGGCAGGTTACCTAGCAGTTAGAGAATTTTGCCAGTAACCAAAAGGTTGCTAGTTCGAATCCCTGAGCTGACAAGGTGAAAAATCTGTCAATGTGCCCTTGAGCAAGGCACTTTACCCTAATTGCTCCAGGGTCGCCGTTGATGTGACCTCTCCGTTGATAATGGTGACCCTGGCTGTGACCCCACTCTCCATTGATAATGGTGACCCTGGCTGTGACCCCACTCTCCATTGATAATGGTGACCCTGGCTGTGACCCCACTCTCCATTGATAATGGTGACCCTGGCTGTGACCCCACTCTCCATTGATAATGGTGACCCTGGCTGTAACCCCACTCTCCATTGATAATGGTGACCCTGGCTGTAACCCCACTCTCCGTTGATAATGGTGACCCTGGCTATGACCCACTCTCCGTTGATAATGGTGACCCTGGCTGTGACCCCACTCTCCGTTGATAATGGTGACCTCTCCGTTGATAATGGTGACCCTGGCTGTGACCCCACTCTCCGTTGATAATGGTGACCCTGGCTGTGACCCACTCTCCGTTGATAATGGGAACAACGACATTACAATTAAATGTCTGGGAGGAGGTAGAGAGGTGCCTGGGAGGAGGTAGAGAGAGGTGTCTGGGAGGAGGTAGAGAGAGGTGTCTGGGAGGAGGTAGAGAGAGGTGCCTGAGAGGAGGTAGAGAGAGGTGTCTGGGAGGAGGTAGAGAGAGGTGTCTGGGAGGAGGTAGAGAGAGGTGCCTGGGAGGAGGTAGAGAGAGGTGCCTGGGAGGAGGTAGAGAGAGGTGTCTGGGAGGAGGTAGAGAGAGGTGTCTGGGAGGAGGTAGAGAGAGGTGTCTGGGAGGAGGTAGAGAGAGGTGTCTGGGAGGAGGTAGAAAGAGGTGTCTGGGAGGAGGTAGAGAGAGGTGTCTGGGAGGAGGTAGAGAGAGGTGCCTGGGAGGAGAGAGGTGTCTGGGGGGAGAGAGGTGTAATATAAATGCTAATCATCTGCTATTTTCTTCAAACAATTAGCAGTGCTGGTGTTGAGTGTTGCTATTCCACACCAATTTACCCAGCGAAGTCACCAACAACGCCCAACCAATCCCCCACCCAATCCCCCACCCATTCCCCCACCCATTCCCCCACCCAATCACCCACCCATTCCCCCACCCATTCCCCCACCCAACCCCCCACCCAATCCCCCTCCCAATCACCCACCCATTCCCCCACCCAATCCCCCTTCCAATCCCCAACATTTGAGAGTGGGCTGACCCTGGTGCTAGAGGGGGTACAGCTAGAGGATGAATGTTTGAAGGGGTACGGGACTATAAAAAGTTTGGGAACCACTGACCTAGGGCAACGGTGTCTAGATGGAATTTGTATTTGTTGTCCTGGCAACTGGACCTTTTTTGGAACACCATTATTTTTGTCTTACTGAGATTTACTGTCAGGGCCCAGGTCTGACATAATCTGTGCAGAAGATCTATGTGCTGCTGTAGGCCCTCCTTGGTTGGGGACAGAAGCACCAGATCTTTAGCAAACAGTAGACATTTGACTTCATATTCTAGCAGGGTGAGGCCGAGTGCTGCAGACTGTTCTAGTGCCCTCGCAAATTCGTCAATATATATGTTAAAGAGGATGGGGCTTATGCTGCATCCCTGTCTCAACCCCCAGCCCCGTAGAAAGAAATGTGCGACGATTTTAACCACACACTTGTTGTTTGTGTATATTTTTTACCCCAACACCACTTTCCATCAATTTCAATCTCCCTCCTCTCCCTTGTCGCTCCCACACTCCACCTCTCTGTCTGTACCCATTCTACCTCTCCACTCTCTCTCTCCACTTTACCTCTCTCTCTCTCTCTCTCTTCTCACTCTCCACTCTCTCTCTCCACTTTACCTCTCTCTCTCCCTCCTCTCCCTTGTCACTCTCCACTCTTTCTCTATCCACTCTACCTCTCTCTCTCCCTCCCTTGTCACTCTCCACTCTCTCTCTCTCTCTATCCACTCTACCTCTCTCTCTCCCTCCTCTCCCTTGTCACTCTCCACTCTCCCTTTCTCTCTATCCACTCTACCTCTCTCTCTCTCCCTCCTCTCCCTCGTCACGCTCCACTCTCTCTTTCTCTCGATCCACTCTCTCTCTCTCCACTCTCCCTTTCTGCTACTAATTCCTCTCCCTCTCATTTCTCCTCTCTCCACTCTCCGTCCTGTATCAGTAAGCAGGGAAGGAGGAAAAGGGAGTAATCCCTTCAGTAAATAACAGGGACAAGTCAGAGCATTTATTCACTTTCGGCTACATTGATGTACGTTCCCGACCTTGACTAGGACCGCATCCCAAATGGCACCCTATTCCCTATTATAGTGCACTACTTTAGACCAGAGTCCTATGGGACCTTATTCCCTAT
Source organism: Salvelinus fontinalis (assembly GCF_029448725.1). Classification (NCBI taxonomy): domain Eukaryota; kingdom Metazoa; phylum Chordata; class Actinopteri; order Salmoniformes; family Salmonidae; genus Salvelinus; species Salvelinus fontinalis. The sequence continues at coordinate 24,916,982 of NC_074687.1, forward strand.
ATAGTACACTACTTTAGACCAGAGCCCTATGGAACCCTATTCCCTATATAGTGCACTACTTTAGACCAGAGCCCTATAGAACCCTATTCCCTATATAGTGCACTACTTTAGACCAGCCCTATGGAACCCTATTCCATATTATAGTACACTACTTATGACCAGCCCTATGGGTCCTGGTCAAAAGTAGTGCACTAAATAGGGAACCGGGTGCAATTTGAGATGCAGTCCAAGCCTCTGTTAACAGTGCCATGGCAGGGTGATCTCTGAAATGTTCACTTATCCATTAACAACATGGCAGCAGAAGATAAATCATGAGGGGGGTTTGCCTGCCTGAATGCCGACCACTGGAGAACAGTAACACCAGTGGGAGTGAGGGGTGAACAGCGGGATGGAGGGGGGAGGAAGGGAGGAGGAGGTGAGGGATGTTTAGAAATATATATCACCTCTTCAACAGAAGGAAAAACAGAATCCAGAGAGACACCAGGGAGCGTATGAAAAGACTCACACAGCCTCCACTCTTCTGGGAATTGGGTTCCAGGCTGAATTCTCCTAGGGAGCGTATGAAAAGACCCACATAGCCTCCACTCTTCTGGGAATTGGGTTCCAGGCTGAATCCTCCTAGGGAGCGTATGAGAAGACCTACACAGCCTCCACTCTTCTGGGAATTGGGTTCCAGGCTGAATCCTCCTAGGGAGCGTATGAGAAGACCTACACAGCCTCCACTCTTCTGGGAATTGGGTTCCAGGCTGAATCCTCCTAGGGAGCGTATGAGAAGACCTACACAGCCTCCACTCTTCTGGGAATTGGGTTCCAGGCTGAATCCTCCTAGGGAGCGTATGAAAAGACCCACACAGCCTCCACTCTTCTGGGAATTGGGTTCCAGGCTGAATCCTCCTAGGGAGCGTATGAGAAGACCTACACAGCCTCCACTCTTCTGGGAATTGGGTTCCAGGCTGAATCCTCCTAGGGAGCGTATGAGAAGACCTACACAGCCTCCACTCTTCTGGGAATTGGGTTCCAGGCTGAATCCTCCTAGGGAGCGTATGAGAAGACCTACACAGCCTCCACTCTTCTGGGAATTGGGTTCCAGGCTGAATCCTCCAAGGGAGCGTATGAAAAGACCCACACAGCCTCCACTCTTCTGGGAATTGGGTTCCAGGCTGAATCCTCCTAGGGAGTGTATGAAAAGACCCACACAGCCTCCACTCTTCTGGGAATTGGGTTCCAGGCTGAATCCTCCTAGGGAGCGTATGAAAAGACCCACACAGCCTCCACTCTTCTGGGAATTGGGTTCCAGGCTGAATCCTCCTAGGGAGCGTACTTGCTTCCATTCAGCCACAAGAGCATTAGTGAGGTCCGGCAGTGATGTTGGGAGATTAGTCCTGGCTTGCAGTCGGCGTTCCAATTCATCCCAAAGGTGTTCGATGGGGTTGAGATCAAGGCTTTGTGCAAGTTCTTCCACAACGATCTCGACAAACCGTTTCTGTATGGACCTCCTTTGTGCACGGGGGCATTGTCATTCTGAAACAGGAAAGAGCCTTCCCCAAACTGTTGCCACAAAGCACAGAATTGTCTACAATGTCATTGTATGCTGTAGCGTTAAGATTTCCCTTCACTGGATCTAAGGGGCCCGAACCATGAAAAACAGTCCCAGATCATTATTCCTCCTCCACCAAACTTTACAGTTGGCACAATGCATTGGGGCAGGTAGACTTCGCCTGGTGTCAGCCAAACCCAGATTAGTCTGTCAGACTGCCAGATGGTGAAGCGTGAAGCTTGGACATGATTTGGAAAGACACACACCTGTCTATATAAGGTCCCACAGTTGACAGTGCATGTCAGAACAAAAACCAAGCCATGATGTAGAAGGCATTGTATGTAGAGCTCCGAGGCAGGATTGTGTCGAGGCACAGATCTGGGGAAGGGTACCAAAAAATATCTACAGCATTGAAGATCCCCAAAAACACAGTGGCCTCCATCATTCTTAAACGGAAGAAGTTTGGGACTACCAAGACTCTTCCTAGAGCTGGCTGCCCAGCCAAACTGAGCAATCGGGGGAGAAGGGCCTTGATCAGGGAGGTGACCAAGAACACGATGGTCACTCTGACAGAGCTCCAGAGTTTCTTTGTGGAGAGGAAGGACAACCATCTCTGCAGCACTCCACCAATCAGGCCTTTATGGCCACTCCTCAGTAAAAGGCACATGACAGCCTGCTTGGAGTTTACCAAAAGGCACCTAAAGGACTCTCAGACCATGAGAAACAATATTCTCTGGTCTGATGAAAGCAAGATTGAACTCTTTGACCTGAATGCCAAGCGTCACATCTGGAGGAAACCTGGCACCATCCCTACGGTGAAGCATGGAGGTGACAGCATCATGCTGTAAGGATGTTTTTCAGCGGCAGGGACTGGGAGACTAGTCAGGATTGAGGGAAAGATGAACAGAGCAAAGCACAGAGAGATCCTTGATGAAAACTTACTCATTAACAAACAGGACCTCCGACTGGGGCAAAGGTTCACCTTCCAACAGGACAACGACCCTAAGCACACAGTCAAGACAACGCAGGAGTGACTTCGGGACAAGTCTCTAAAATTTCCCTGAGTGGCGCAGTCAGAGCCCGGATTTGAACCTGATCGTACATCTCTGGAGAGACCTGAATGTTGCTGTGCAGTGACGCTCCCCATCCAACCTGACAGAGCTTGAGAGGATCTGCAGAGAAGAATGGGAGAAACTCCCCAAATACAGGTGTGCCAAGCTTGTAGCGTCATACCCAAGAAGACTCGATGCTGTAATCACTGCAAAAGTGGCTTCAACAAAGTGCAGAGTAAATGGTCTGAATACTATAGTAATAAATCTAAAAAACATTTTTTCTTTGTCTTTATGGGGTATTGTGTTTAGATTGCCAAGGAAAAACAACACTTGTTAATTAATTTTAGAATTAGACTGTAATGTAACAAAATGTCTTTATGGGGAGGGGGGGGCAGAATACTTTCCGAATGCAATGCAGTATATAAAATAACTAAACGTGTGTGGTAAGTAAGCTACTAACTCCTCATACACCCTCCAGTGATCTACCCTGTTCACCCCAGCATGGCTGAGCCTGGACTGGTAAACAAGGTGCCTCTAGCCTGGTGAGGACAAGAGTCCCGGTTCTCTGTAACCCCAGCATGGCTGAGCCTGGACTGGTAAACAAGGTGCCTCTAGCCTGGTGAGGACAAGAGTCCCGGTTCTCTGTAACCCCAGCATGGCTGAGCCTGGACAGGTAAACAAGGTGCCTCTAGCCTGGTGAGGACGAGAGTCACGGTTCTCTGTAACTCCAGCATGGCTGCTGTCGCTGCTAATGCCGCCACTGGAAAATGATATCGCTGTTGATTCTGCTCTCAGTGGAAGAACAAAGAAGACAAGTCTCTCTCTCTGAATATTGTTTTTTTTTTTTTAAGTACTGCACCTCTCTTTAAGAATCACACTCCTGTACAATATGTCCTCTCTCAACCAAAAGCTGTCTATCTCTATCCCTGTCCAGTGTGTCCTCTCTAAACCAGAAGCTGCCTATCTCTATCCCTGTCCAGTGTGTCCTCTCTAAACCAGAAGCTGTCTATCTCTATCCCTGTCCAGTGTGTCCTCTCTAAACCAGAAGCTGTCTATCTCTATCCCTGTCCAGTGTGTCCTCTCTCAACCAAAAGCTGCCTATCTTTATCCCTGTCCAGTGTGTCCTCTCTCAACCAGAAGCTGTCTATCTCTATCCCTGTCCAGTGTGTCCTCTCTCAACCAGAAGCTGTCTATCTCTATCCCTGTCCAGTGTGTCCTCTCTCAACCAGAAGCTGCCTATCTCTATCCCTGTCCAGTGTGTCCTCTCTCAACCAGAAGCTGCCTATCTCTATCCCTGTACAGTGTGTCCTCTCTCAACCAGAAGAGAAAAATAACATGGTAGCAGGTGCTAATGCACACTCCATGTATTAGTTAAACAGCGGGATATCACCTAACACACCTTTTCAAAACACAGCATCCTGCAACCCTTACAGAATCCTTCCTCCCTTCCTTCTTCCTCCGTCACTCTCTCCGTCTCTCTCTCCGCCTCTCTCTCCGTCTCTCTCTCCGTCTCGCTCTCCGTCTCTCTCTCCGTCTCTCTCTCCGTCTCTCTCTCCGTCACTCTCTCTGTCACTCTCTCTGTCACTCTCTCCGTCTCCCTCTCCGTCTCCCTCTCCGTCACTCTCTCCGTCTCCCTCTCCGTCTCCCTCTCCGTCACTCTCTCTGTCACTCTCTCCGTCACTCTCTCGTCTCCCTTTCTGTCACTCTCTACATTACTCTCTCCGTCACTCTCTCCGTCACTCTCTCTGTCACTATCTCTCTCAATTCAATTTGTTTTATTGGCATGACGTAACAATGTACATATTGCCAAAGCTTACTTTGGATATTTACAATATGAAAATAACAAGAATCAAAATTGTCAACGGGACAACAGTAATAACAATAACCAAGGGTCAAAATAACCATACATTCAACAATAACAATAAGCATACAGTAGAGGACATGTGCAGGTTAATTGGTCTGTCAGACACTGTCCCTCATCTTATGGCAGGCAGCAATGTAGTGCGCTGCCAACCCACAGCTCTCTGCGTCCTCCCCCAACAGGACGGGTAGCCTACTCTCATCAGAAAGGTCTTTGAAACCTTGAATAAGGGTTTCAAATTTGGGGGAATTACATTCTCGAATTGTTTTATATTTTTAACATTTAGTCATGGAATGCATCTCTGTCTCAGGTTCTGCTATTGTGCAGTGGTCTCTCTCTCTCTCTCTCTCTCTCTCTCTCTCTCTCTCTCTCTCTCTCTCTCTCTCTCTCTCTCTCTCTCTCTCTCTAGAAAACACTCTGAAGTTTCTAAAACTGTTTGAATGATGTCTGTGAGTATAACAAAACTCATATGGCAGGCAAAAACCTGAGAAAAAATCCATCCAGGAAGAGGGAAATCTGAGGTTGGTAGGTTTTCAACACAGTTCCCATTGAAATCCCCTTGAGATATTAATGAAGTTGCACTTCCTAGGGCTTCCACTAGATGTCAACCGTCTATAGATATTTGAATGAGGCTTCTACTGTGTTGTGGGACTGAATAAGAACAGACTGAACAGGTGTCTGGCAGTCAGCCATTTTCTGGTCACGCGCATTCCACATGATATCCGGTTGCGTTCCGTTCCTCCTCAAGACACAAAGGAATTCTCCGGTTGGAACTTTATTGAAGGTGTTTGATAAAAACATCCTAATGATTGATGATTGATTCCAAGATGGCGTAGCAGTGTAGGCGTCTTTGTCCTGTCGTGTCCCGTGTCCCTTGTATATACACTGCTCAAAAAAATAAAGGGAACACTTAAACAACACAATGTAACTCCAAGTCAATCACACTTCTGTGAAATCAAACTGTCCACTTAGGAAGCAACACTGATTGACAATAAATTTCACATGCTGTTGTGCAAATGGAATAGACAAAAGGTGGAAATTATAGGCAATTAGTAAGACACCCCCAAAAAGGGAATGGTTCTGCAGGTGGTGACCACACACCACTTCTCAGTTCCTATGCTTCCTGGCTGATGTTTTGGTCACTTTTGAATGCTGGCTGTGCTTTCACTCTAGTGGTAGCATGAGACGGAGTCTACAACCCACACAAGTGGCTCAGGTAGTGCAGCTCATCCAGGATGGCACATCAATGCGAGCTGTGGCAAAAAGGTTTGCTGTGTCTGTCAGCGTAGTGTCCAGAGCATGGAGGCGCTACCAGGAGACAGGCCAGTACATCAGGAGACGTGGAGGAGGCCGTAGGAGGGCAACAACCCAGCAGCAGGACCGCTACCTCCGCCTTTGTGCAAGGAGGTGCACTGCCAGAGCCCTGCAAAATGACCTCCAGCAGGCCACAAATGTGCATATCTTTTAAAAATACTTTCTTAAACCTCAACTTCTAAATACTCTCCTGCAACCCGCCTCACCCAATGTGGCGTGGATCTGCTTTTTTCTAAAGTATTTCTATTTACTTCTGATCTGGAATCCATCTACTGAAGATAGCCAGCTAACTGCCTACCAGCTATCAGTTAGCAAACCATTGCTAGGCGTCATCAGCTAACCTTTAGCTCGGAAAGCTCTCGCTAGTTCGAACAACAATGCTCTGACTAAAAGCAGAGCATAACGGACCTATTTCTCTCCATATCCCCGGATTCCTACCGCAAACTCTGAACATTTTCATCTGGATCTTCGCAACTAGCTAACCACAATCCCGGGTGACCACTCCTGGCTAGCGTTTCCATCCCGGAGCAAGCACCAATTAGCCTGAAGCTAGCCCGGCTAGGGCTCCTGTGCTACCACTGAAGCCCACTCCTGGGCTACAATATCCGGACCCCTTTACTGCCGGTACGGAGCACGGAACCCCGTGGTTAGCTAGTAACTGCTAGCTTATCTTGCAGCTAGCGCAGCCAGGAAGCTAGCACCAGTTAGCAAACACAATTCTACAATTCACAACCTCTCTTTCGCCATCGCTATCCGGCTTGGATTCTCTGTCGACACGACCACGTCTGGTCTGCAGACGTGCCCTCAACCGGTGCCCTCAACCGGCCTCCGTCTGAGCAGACCCCCTCCGTCTGAGCAGACCACCCGCCGGGCTACTAACTTTAAACGCGTGCTAGCTTAGTGGAGGCCTCACTGCTCCATCTACGGCTGCCCCCTGGACACTATGATCACTTGGCTACATAGCTGATGCCTGCTTGACTGTCCATTAATTCATGGTACTCCATTCTGTTTATTTGTGTTTTATCTGTCGGCTCTGTGCCTTAACTCAGGATCTGTGTGTAGTTAATCCGACCCTCTCTGCCCAGTCGTCGCCATTTTTACCTTCTGTTGCTGTGTTAGCTGACTAGCTGCTGTTATCTCACCTGTTGTTTTAGCTAGCTCTCCCAATCATGACCTGCAATCACTTTATGCCTTATTCTATGTCTCTCTCAAATATCAATATGCCTTGCATACTGTTGTTCAGGCAAGTTATCATTGTTTTGGTTTGCAATGGACCCCGTAGTTCCACTCTCCGTACCTCTGATACCTCCTTTGTCCCACCCCCCACACATGCGGTGACCTCACCCATTGAGACCAGCATGTCCAGAGATACAACCTCTCTTATCATCACCCAGTGCCTGTAAGGACTAGTAAGGACTAACACTAACCTAGTTAACCCAGAGTAAGGACTAACACTAACCTAGTTAACCCAGAGTAAGGACTAACACTAACCTAGTTAACCCAGAGTAAGGACTAACACTAACCTAGCTAACCCAGTTAACCCAGAGTAAGGACTAACACTAACCTAGTTAACCCAGAGTAAGGACTAACACTAACCTAGTTAACCCAGAGTAAGGACTAACACTAACCTAGTTAACCCAGAGTAAGGACTAACACTAACCTAGTTAACCCAGAGTAAGGACTAACACTAACCCAGTTAACCCAGAGTAAGGACTAACACTAACCTAGCTAACCTAGAGTAAGGACAAACACTAACCTAGCTAACCTAGCTAACCCAGAGTAAGGACTAACACTAACCTAGCTAACCCAGAGAAAGGACTAACACTAACTCAGATAACCCAGAGTAAGGACTAACACTAACCTAGCTAGCCCAGCTAACCCAGAGTAAGGACTAACACTAACCTAGTTAACCCAGAGTAAGGACTAACACTAACCTAGCTAACCCAGTTAACCCAGAGTAAGGACTAACACTAACCTAGCTAACCTAGAGGTTAATAAAGGTGAAATAAAAAAATAAAATAAAAATTGATTCTGTACTTAGTTTGAAATGTTTCTTCGACCTGTAATATAACTTTTAGAAGTTTTTGTCCGAAGTAACGCTCGACCAGAACGAGTGTTTGGATATGTATACCAAACGCCTAACAAAAGGAGGTATTTGGACATAAATAACGGACATTATCGAAAAAACAAACATTTATTGTGGACCTGGGATTCCTGGGAATGCATTCTGATGAAGATCATTAAAGGTAAGGGAACATTTATCATGTAATTTCTGGTTTCTGTTGACTGCAACATGGCGGCTAATTTGACTATAGTTCTGAGCGCCGTCTCAGATTATTGCATGGTTTGCTTTTTCCGTTAAGTTTTTTTTAAATCTGACACAGCGGTTGCATTAAGGAGAGGTATATCTATAATTCCATGTGTATAACTTGTATTATCATCTACCGTAATTGCTGGACTATTAAGCGCACCTGAATATAAGCCGTACCCACTGAATTGTTTACAAATATGTATTTTGTACATAAATAAACCGCACATGTCTATAAGCCGCAAGTGCCTACCGGTACATTGAAACAAATGAACTTTACACAGCCTTTAAACGAAACACGGCTTGTAACAAAAATAAATAGGCTTTAACGAAACACGGCTTGTAACAAAAATAAAAAATAAATAGCAGTAAACAGTAGCCTACCAAGAAAGTCAAACTTCATTGCGGTGGCGATTGTTTTGGCTTTCAGTCGGATCTGCACAGTTCCAACGTCTTATCATCGACTCATTAACCTGTTGAGGATGGGGGCGCTGTTGTGACTATTTATGCTAATCGTGTAATTTTTGAAACGGCTTCCCACAAAATCCTTGATCGTACAATATGCATATTATTATTATTATTGGATAGAAAACAGTCTATAGTTTCTATAGGAGTTGAAATTTTGTCTCTAAGTGGAACAGAGCCCATTCTACAGCAATTTCCCTGACATGGAGTCAGATTTCAGAAATTTTGGCCCCTGATCTGGAGTCAGTTAAAAGGGCACTGTTATTGCTATGAGTATACGGACACTGCTTACGTCTTCCCCTGGATGCCTTTACGTGATGACGATTTGAATGGGGTCGATTGCGCGTTCACAGGCACTATAAATTAAAAAAACCTGTAGCTAGCAAGTCTTTGCTTGCTGCATAATGCGCCTGGAGGACATCGACCCGCACTTGTTCCAAGCATTAGTGGAGGGAGTAATATTACTCTGGTCATGTTTCTACTCGTTATGGGAGTTAAAAACATCATAAGGTAGTTAATTTAAAGCGTTTTATAGCAATTTATATCCGTTTAGTGCGATTTTGGGACATTTATTTCTGAAACGCTGTGAATTGCTGGGCACGCTTCCAGTTCATCCCGAACGCAGTTGGCATTTCCACATGGCAAGAGGACAGCTTTCCACCAAAAGACGATTGGACCCAAGAAAGGATCCTTTGCCCAAGATACTGATGGAAGAACAGCTCAAAGTAGGACATTTTTATTATGATAAATCGTGTTTCTGTCGAAAAATGTTAGTGGCTTAGAACGCCATGTTTTTTGACGTAGCTTCGCTTGGCGCAAACTGTATTGAAAAGTAAGGATAATTTAAAAAATGTAATTCCGCGATTGTATTAAGAATTAAATTGTCTATCAATCCCTGTCCACCCTATATTTTTTAGTCACGTTTATGAGTATTTATGTATAAGAGTAGATCACTGTCTAATATGGCGCACGGACATTTTCTCACCAGCTGGGCTACATTTCACATTGTCTAACCATGATTCTGGTGGCTAAATATAAACATTTTCGATCAAACTCTATATGGATTGTGTAATATGATGTTACAGGAGTGTCATCTGAAGAATTCTGAGAAGGTTAGTGAAAAAATTAATATATTTTGGCGATGTTGACTTTTATCGCTCACTTTGGCTAGAATCAATCCTGGGCTGCTATGTGCTATGTGCTATGCTAATATAACGATTTATTGTGTTTTCGCTGTAAGACACTTAGAAAATCTGAAATATTGTCTGTATTCACAGGATCTGTGTCTTTCGATTAGTGTATGCTGTGTATTTTTACGAAATGTTTGATGATTAGTAAGTAGGTAAACACGTTGCTCAATGTAGTTTTTCTAGTCCATTTGTGACGGTGGGTGCAATTGTAACCTATGCCATCTACCTGAAATATGCACTTTTTTCTAACAAAACCTATCCCATACCATAAATATGTTATCAGACTGTCATCTAATGAGTTTTTTTGTTGGTTAGGGGCTATAAATATCTTAGTTTAGCCGAATTGGTGATGGCTACTGGTGTTGGTGGACAAATAAAAGATGGTGGATTATGCTAATGTGTTTTTAGGTAATAGATGTACATCTTTACATATTGTGTCTTCCCTGTAAAACATTTTAAAAATCGGACATGTTGGCTGGATTCACAAGATCTGTGTCTTTCATTAGCTGTATTGGACTTTAATGTGTGAAAGTTAAATATTTAAAAAAATATTTTTTTTTTGAATTTCGCGGCACTGGTTTTTCAGTGGGGGTGGGGGGGGAGTGCCGCTAGCGGCACCCTCATCCTAGACAGGTTAAGGCCAAGCTCCCGTGCGGCAGCTCTATTTCCTTTTCCAACAGCCAGATCGATCGCCTTCAACTTGAAAGCTGCATCATATGCATTTCTCCATGTCTTTGCCATGATGAGGGTGACAAAATGACTACCGTAATCAGAATGATGGCAAGTTTGAGCGCGCTCGATTTACGTCACATTATGTGACGGTGCTCAGTTTTTTGTCGGCATGAATATTCTGAAAAAAAATATTTAAAAAATTAGGCATTGTATAAACCGCGAGATTCATAGCGTGGGAAAAAGTAGCGGTTTATAGTCCGGAAATTACGTTACATTTATGATGAGTATTTCTGTTGAATCGATGTAGCTATGCAAAATCACTGGATGTTTTTGGAACTAGTGAACGTAACGCGCCAATGTAAACTCTGATTTTTTTATATAAATATGAACTTTATCAAACAAAACATACATGTATTGTGTAACATGAAGTCCTATGAGTGTCATCTGATGAAGATCATCAAAGGTTAGTGATTAATTTTATCTCTATTTGTGCTTTTTGTAACTCCTATCTTTGGCTGGAAAAATAGCTGTGTTTTTCTGTGATTTTGCGGTGACCTAACATAATCGTTTGTGCTACTTTCGATGAAAAGCCTATTTGAAATCGGACACTTTGGTGGGATTAACAACAAGATTACCTTTAAAATGATATAAAACACATAAATGCCTGAGGAATTTTAATTATGAGATTTCTGTTCTTTGAATTTGGCGCCCTGCACTGTAAATGAAAGTGGTTGGCTGTTGTCATATCATCCCGTTAACGGGACTGCAGCCCAAGGAAGTTAAACGGACAGTCTTATCCAGAGCAGTCCGTGTATTCAACTAAGGTAGTAAACACAGCCACTTGTTTTAAAGGAAAGACTCACCCAAAACCACTCATTCCTTTCATTTACAGTGTTAAATAACATTAATATGTGAGAACAATATTTTTGGGTGAACAAATGTTTCATTTTGGCATTATAATAAGGTTGGTAGCAACATGGAAAAGGAGGTTATCATCCCAACAGATTATTAATCCCATCAGTCATAACGTAACTGCTGCTGAGACTGACAGAACCACAGAGATCATCGTCCCAACAGATTATTAATCCCGTCAGTCATAACGTAACTGCGGCTGAGACTGACAGAACCACAGAGGAGATCATCGTCCCAACAGATTATTAATCCCGTCAGTCATAACGTAACTGCTGCTGAGACTGACAGAACCACAGAGATCATCGTCCCAACAGATTATTAATCCCATCAGTCATAACGTAACTGCGGCTGAGACTGACAGAACCACAGAGGAGATCATCGTCCCAACAGATTATTAATCCCGTCAGTCATAACGTAACTGCTGCTGAGACTGACAGAACCACAGAGGAGATCATCGTCCCAACAGATTATTAATCCCATCAGTCATAACGTAACTGCGGCTGAGACTGACAGAACCACAGAGGAGATCATCGTCCCAACAGATTATTAATCCCATCAGTCATAACGTAACTGCGGCTGAGACTGACAGAACCACAGAGGAGATCATCGTCCCAACAGATTATTAATCCCGTCAGTCATAACGTAACTGAGACGGACAGAACCAGATAAATCACATTCTGTCCCTGTACAAATACAACTAGATCCACCAAACCACATATTATCTGAACTCTCACGATGACGTCGTGAATGACACCTGATTGCTGCGGTAGAGAAATTGAAATCTGTGAAACCACGTGAATAAACATCTCTCTTGGCAGGCTGCTATCCGTTTAAAGGTCGGGCGGATCAAACATCAAATCCGCTAACCCAAACTCACCCACTCTCTCTCTCTCCCTGCAGGCTTTTCAACACCAACAGATTTACTATGTTTCTGGCAGTGGAATCCCAATAGAAATCACATACAGTTCAGTAGAAACGACTCTATTCAGTTCAGTAGGAACGACTCTATTCGGTTCAGTAGAAACGACTCTATGCAGTTCAGTAGAAATGACTCTATTCGGTTCAGTAGGAACGACTCTATTCGGTTCAGTAGAAACGACTCTATGCAGTTCAGTAGAAACGACTCTATGCAGTTCAGTAGAAACGACTCTATTCGGTTCAGTAGGAACGACTCTATTCGGTTCAGTGGAAACGACTCTATTCGGTTCAGTGGAAACGACTCTATTCGGTTCAGTGGAAACGACTCTATTCGGTTCAGTGGAAACGACTCTATTCGGTTCAGTGGAAACGACTCTATTCGGTTCAGTGGAAACGACTCTATTCGGTTCAGTGGAAACGACTCTATTCGGTTCAGTAGAAACGACTCTATTCGGTTCAGTAGAAACGACTCGATTCAGTAGAAACGACTCGATTCGGTTCAGTGGAAACGACTCTATTCGGTTCAGTAGAAACGACTCTATTCGGTTCAGTGGAAACGACTCTATTCGGTTCAGTGGAAACGACTCTATTCGGTTCAGTAGAAACAACTCTATTCGGTTCAGTAGAAACGATTCTATTCGGTTCAGTAGAAACGATTCTATTCGGTTCAGTAGAAATGACTCTATTCGGTTCAGTAGAAACGACTCTATTCGGTTCAGTAGAAACGACTCTATTCGGTTCAGTAGAAACGACTCTATTCGGTTCAGTAGGAACCAATATATTATGTTACTAGCCTGTCCAATAGAAACCACTATATTATACTACTAGACTGTCCAGTAGAAACCACTATATTATACTACTAGACTGTCCAGTAGAAACCACTATATTATACTACTAGACTGTCCAGTAGAAACCACTATATTATACTACCAGACTGTCCAGTAGAAACCAATATATATGCTACCAGACTAGCCAAGTTGAAACCACTGTATTCTGCCTCACCCCTACTAGAATTCAAATGTTTGCTGATGATCTGGTGCTTCTGTCTCCAACCAAGGAGGGCCTACAGCAGCACCTAGATCTTCTGCACAGATTCTGTCAGACCTGGGCCCTGACAGTAAATCTCAGTAAGACCAAAATAATAGTGTTCCAAAAAAGGTCCAGTTGCCAGGACAACAAATACAAATTCCATCTAGACACCGCTGACCTAGAGCACACAAAAAACTATACATACCTCGGCCTAAACATCAGCGCCACAGGTAACTTCCACAAGGCTGTGAACGATCTTGAGAGACAAGACAAGAAGGGCCTTCTATGCCATCAAAGGGAACATAAAACTCAACATACCAATTAGAATTTGGATACAAATACTTGAATAGGTCGTAGAACCCATTGCCCTTCACGGTTCTGAAGTCTGGGGTCCTTATAGAACCCATTGCCCTTCACGGTTCTGAAGTCTGGGGTCCTTATAGAACCCATTGCCCTTCATGGTTCTGAGGTCTGGGGTCCTTATAGAACCCATTGCCCTTCACGGTTGTGAAGTCTGGGGTCCTCATAGAACCCATTGCCCTTCACGGTTCTGAAGTCTGGGGTCCTTATAGAACCCATTGCCCTTCACGGTTCTGAAGTCTGGGGTCCTTATAGAACCCATTGCCCTTCACGGTTCTGAAGTCTGGGGTCCTTATAGAACCCATTGCCCTTCACGGTTCTGAGGTCTGGGGTCCTTATAGAACCCATTGCCCTTCACGGTTCTGAAGTCTGGGGTCCTCATAGAACCCATTGCCCTTCACGGTTCTGAAGTCTGGGGTCCTTATAGAACCCATTGCCCTTCACGGTTCTGAGGTCTGGGGTCCTTATAGAACCCATTGCCCTTCACGGTTCTGAAGTCTGGGGTCCTTATAGAACCCATTGCACTTCACGGTTCTGAAGTCTGGGGTCCTTATAGAACCCATTGCCCTTCACGGTTCTGAGGTCTGGGGTCCTTATAGAACCCATTTCCCTTCACGGTTCTGAAGTCTGGGGTCCTTATAGAACCCATTGCCCTTCACGGTTCTGAAGTCTGGGGTCCTTATAGAACCCATTGCCCTTCACGGTTCTGAAGTCTGGGGTCCTTATAGAACCCATTGCCCTTTATGGTTGTGAGGTCTGGGGTCCTTATAGAACCCATTGCCCGTTATGGTTGTGAGGTCTGGGGTCCTTATAGAACCCATTGCCCTTTATGGTTGTGAGGTATGGGGTCCTTATAGAACCCATTGCCCTTCACGGTTCTGAAGTCTGGGGTCCTTATAGAACCCATTGCCCTTCACGGTTCTGAAGTCTGGGATCCTTATAGAACCCATTGCCCTTTATGGTTGTGAGGTCTGTGGTCCTTATAGAACCCATTGCCCGTTATGGTTGTGAGGTCTGGGGTCCTTATAGAACCCATTGCCCTTTATGGTTGTGAGGTATGGGGTCCTTATAGAACCCATTGCCCTTTATGGTTGTGAGGTCTGGGGTCCTTATAGAACCCATTGCCCTTTATGGTTGTGAGGTCTGGGGTCCTTATAGAACCCATTGCCCTTTATGGTTGTGAGGTCTGGGGTCCTTATAGAACCCATTGCCCTTTATGGTGGTGAGGTCTGGGGTCCTTATAGAACCCATTGCCCTTTATGGTGGTGAGGTCTGGGGTCCTTATAGAACCCATTGCCCGTTATGGTGGTGAGGTCTGGGGTCCTTATAGAACCCATTGCCCGTTATGGTTGTGAGGTCTGGGGTCCTTATAGAACCCATTGCCCGTTATGGTTGTGAGGTCTGGGGTCCTTATAGAACCCATTGCCCTTTATGGTGGTGAGGTCTGGGGTCCTTATAGAACCCATTGCCCTTTATGGTTGTGAGGTCTGGGGTCCTTATAGAACCCATTGCCCTTTATGGTTGTGAGGTCTGGGGTCCTTATAGAACCCATTGCCCTTTATGGTTGTGAGGTCTGGGGTCCTTATAGAACCCATTGCCCTTTATGGTGGTGAGGTCTGGGGTCCTTATAGAACCCATTGCCCTTTATGGTTGTGAGGTCTGGGGTCCTTATAGAACCCATTGCCCTTCACGGTTCTGAAGTCTGGGGTCCTTATAGAACCCATTGCCCTTCACGGTTCTGAAGTCTGGGGTCCTTATAGAACCCATTGCCCTTTATGGTTGTGAGGTCTGGGGTCCTTATAGAACCCATTGCCCTTTATGGTGGTGAGGTCTGGGGTCCTTATAGAACCCATTGCCCTTCACGGTTGTGAGGTCTGGGGTCCTTATAGAACCCATTGCCCGTTATGGTTGTGAGGTCTGGGGTCCTTATAGAACCCATTGCCCTTCACGGTTGTGAGGTCTGGGGTCCTTATAGAACCCATTGCCCGTTATGGTTGTGAGGTCTGGGGTCCTTATAGAACCCATTGCCCGTTATGGTTGTGAGGTCTGGGGTCCTTATAGAACCCATTGCCCGTTATGGTTGTGAGGTCTGGGGTCCTTATAGAACCCATTGCCCTTCACGGTTCTGAAGTCTGGGGTCCTTATAGAACCCATTGCCCTTTATGGTTGTGAGGTCTAGGGTCCTTATAGAACCCATTGCCCTTTATGGTTGTGAGGACTGGGGTCCTTATAGAACCCATTGCCCTTTATGGTTGTGAGGTCTGGGGTCCTTATAGAACCCATTGCCCTTTATGGTTGTGAGGTCTGGGGTCCTTATAGAACCCATTGCCCTTTATGGTGGTGAGGTATGGGGTCCTTATAGAACCCATTGCCTTTGTGGTTGTGAGGTCTGGGGTCCTTATAGAACCCATTGCCCTTTATGGTTGTGAGGTCTGGGGTCCTTATAGAACCCATTGCCCTTTATGGTTGTGAGGTCTGGGGTCCTTATAGAACCCATTGCCCTTTATGGTTGTGAGGTCTGGGGTCCTTATAGAACCCATTGTCCTTTATGGTTGTGAGGTCTGGGGTCCTTATAGAACCCATTGCCCGTTATGGCTGTGAGGTCTGGGGTCCTTATAGAACCCATTGCCCTTTATGGTTGTGAGGTCTGGGGTCCTTATAGAACCCATCGTCCTTTATGGTTGTGAGGTCTGGGGTCCTTATAGAACCCATTGCCCTTTATGGTTGTGAGGTCTGGGGTCCTTATAGAACCCATCGTCCTTTATGGTTGTGAGGTCTGGGGTCCTTATAGAACCCATCGTCCTTTATGGTTGTGAGGTCTGGGGTCCTTATAGAACCCATTGCCCTTTATGGTTGTGAGGTCTGGGGTCGTTATAGAACCCATTGCCCGTTATGGTTGTGAGGTCTGGGGTCCGCTCACCAACCAAGAATTCACAAAATGGGACTAACACCAAGATGAGATCCTGCATGCAAATAATGCATGCAGAGCAGAATTAGAACGATATCCGCTAATTATCAAAATCCATAAAAGAGCTGTTAAATTCTACAACCACCTAAAAGGAAGTGATTCCCAAACCTTCCATAGAAAAGCCATCACCTACAGAGAGATGAACCTGGAGAAGAATTCCCTAAGCAAGCTGGTCCTGGGGCTCTGTTCACAAATACAAACAGAATAACTGACCACTATGACTGACCCAAAATTAAAGAAAAGTTTGACTATGTAAAGACTCATTGAGCATAGCCTTGCTATTGAGAGAGGCTGCCATTGGCAGACCTGGCTCTCAAGAGAAGACAGGCTATGCGGACACTGCCCACAAAATGAGGTGGAAACGGAGCTGCACTCGCTAACATCCTAATTGTATGACCATATTAGAGACACATACATTAATTCTCTCAGATTACCCAGACCCACAAAGAATTCAAAAACACCTTGAAATGAATTGAGAGAGAGAGAGAGGTGGGTGGGGGCAGAGAGACAAAGAGAGTGGGTGAGAAAGAGAGTGGAGAGAAAAGCTGAGAGAGTAGGAGAGAGAGAGAGAGAGTGGGAAAGAGAGGCTGAGAGAGAAAGAGGCTGAGAGAGAACGAGGCTGAGCGGCAGAGAGAGGGGGTGAGAGAAAGAGGCTGAGAGAGAAAGAGGCTAAGGCGCAGAGACAGAGACAGAGAGAGAGAGACAGAGAGAGAGAGACAGAGAGAGAGAGAGACAGAGAGAGAGAGACAGAGAGAGAGAGACAGAGAGAGAGAGACAGAGAGAGAGAGACAGAGAGACAGAGACAGAGAGAGAGAGACAGAGAGAGAGAGACAGAGAGAGAGAGACAGAGAGAGAGAGACAGAGAGAGAGAGACAGAGAGAGAGAGACAGAGAGAGAGAGACAGAGAGAGAGAGAGAGAGAGAGAGACAGAGAGAGAGAGAGAGAGAGAGAGAGACAGAGACAGAGACAGAGAGAGAGAGAGAGAGAGAGAGAGAGAGAGAGAGAGAGAGAGAGAGAGAGAGAGAGAGAGAGAGAGAGACAGAGAGAGAGAGACAGAGAGAGAGAGACAGAGAGAGAGAGACAGAGAGAGAGAGACAGAGAGAGAGAGACAGAGACAGAGACAGAGACAGAGAGAGACAGAGACAGAGACAGAGACAGAGACAGAGAGAGAGAGAGAGAGAGAGAGAGAGAGAGAGAGAGAGAGAGAGAGAGAGAGAGAGAGAGAGACAGAGAGACAGAGACAGACAGAGAGAGACAGAGAGAGACAGAGAGAGACAGAGAGAGACAGAGAGAGACAGAGAGAGAGAGACAGAGAGAGAGAGAGACAGAGAGAGAGAGAGACAGAGACAGAGACAGAGACAGAGACAGAGACAGAGAGAGAGAGAGAGAGAGAGAGAGAGAGAGAGAGAGAGAGAGAGAGAGAGAGAGAGAGAGAGAGAGAGAGAGAGAGAGAGAGAGAATATACTCCAGCTGGATGTCAAGGTATGTGGACACCAATTCCTCTCCCCTCACAGTGGGGGTCCAGGCACTTATCTAGCAGCTCCAAAGGCTCCTGGAGTTCTGGTGTTGTTATCTAAACCTTCTCAACTCCATCTCGACAAGCTTCCTAACGTAGGGAATAGTGTTCCATTTTGGGACACATCAGCCGCCTCAGATGTGTTCCGGTAGAGAATCCTGACAGGACAGCGAGAGATGGTGAGATAGATACTGTATGTCTGCATGCTATATCCGTGATATAATCCATAAGTGCCAGGATGTACTGAACATACAGTCAGTCAGTGCTTTATACACATTGTTTACCGGCACAGTAAAACACCAGAAGAACACATCTCCTCGGGCTGAGTCCTAAATGGCACACCATTCCCGAAATATATTTTAGGGAATAGGATAGTATTTGGCTTGACAAGGTTAATGCACCACGGCAAGATGTGTTAGACAAAGATTTAAAACATGGTGTTTCTAGAGACAATTAGACAATCAGTCCAGAGGCTCCTCAGAACCACAGCTCTGCAGGGAGGACTGCTCAGGTCCACCAGAACCACACCTTTGCAGGGAGGACTGCTCAGGTCCACCAGAATCACAGCTCTGCAGGGAGGACTGCTCAGGTCCACCAGAACCACACCTCTGCAGGGAGGACCGCTCAGGTCCACCAGAACCACACCTCTGCAGGGAGGACCGCTCAGGTTCACCAGAACCACACCTCTGCAGGGAGGACTGTTCAGGTCCACCAGAACCACACCTCTGCAGGGAGGACCGCTCAGGTTCACCAGAACCACACCTCTGCAGGGAGGACTGTTCAGGTCCACCAGAACCACACCTCTGCAGGGAGGACTGCTCAGGTCCACCAGAACCACACCTCTGCAGGGAGGACTGCTCAGGTCCACCAGAAACACAGGTCTGCAGGGAGGACTGCTCAGGTCCACCAGAACCACACCTCTGCAGGGAGGACTGCTCAGGTCCACACCTCTGCAGGGAGGACTGCTCAGGTCCACACCTCTGCAGGGAGGGGTTAAGGTTCGTAGCCTGGCTGGAAGCTCCGTTCATGATTCATTAATCAGGTTTTCTGTTCTGTTAAGAAAGAAAGTGCGAAAGTGTGTGCATTGCTATTTCTTTTAAATCCTTGTTGATTTATTATTATAAATGAGTGACACTCGGTACATGGTAACATCATTCTACTGGCTGGTTGTATTTCTGGTATAAGGCTTATGTAATGTTACACAGTATATTCACTTAGCTAGTGTGGGCTATACTGATGTCCTGAACTGATAATGGCATGGATGTCTGACGGGAGGCTTGACAGGTCTTCTTTGAGCTCCATCCAACCCCACGGCATCCCATGGTGCACTCTGATCCCACTGGCTAAACATGAGAGAGAGCTACAGCCTCCACCTCTGCCCAAGCTATTTTCCCTTTAGGTCTGATGCTATCCTCAGAGAGATGACCTCTCTTCCTCTCGTCTCATGAAATGGATAGAATAACCAAAATGCTAAATAGAGGGATCCTGTTTCCCTCCCCTCCCTGGTGCTGATAGTGGGTGGGTCCTCTCAGCTGTCAGGTCTTTTATGAAGTCATATAATTCCCTCCAACCCTGTTACAATCTACAGGAGGGTAGCTCTCCAGGAACAGGGTCGGAGTTAAAACTCTGTCAATCACCGTATTCTTATCGGCAGACTCAACAGCCTTGGTTTCTCAAATGACTGGTTCACCAACTACTTGGTGATTCTCTGATCCACCTCTACGCAGACGACACCATTCTGTATACATCTGGCCCTTCTTTGGACACTGTGTTAACTAACCTCCAGACGAGCTTCAATGCCATACAACTCTCCTTCCGTGGTCTCCAACTACTTTTAAACGTTAGTCAAACTAAATGCTAAAACTAAATGTTCACTGCCCGCACCCGCCCGCCCGTCCAGCATCACTACTCTGGAAGGTTCTGACTTAGAATATGTGGACAACTACAAATACCTAGGTGTCTGACTAGACTGTAAACTCTCATTCCAGACTCATATTAAACATCCAATCCAAAATTAATGTAGAATCGGCTTTCTATTCCGCAACAAAGCATCCTTCACTCACGCCGTCAAACATACCTTCATAAAACTGACCATCCTACCGATCCTCGACTTTGACGATGTCATCTACAAAATAGCCTCCAACACTCTACTCAGCAAACTGGATGCAGTCTATCACAGTGCCATCCGTTTTGTCACCAAAGCCCCATACACTACCCACCACTGCGACCTGTATGCTCTAGTCGGCTGGCCCTCGCTACATATTCGTCGCCAGACCTACTGGCTCCAGGTCATCTATAAATCTATGCTAGGTAAATCTCCGCCGTATCTCAGCTCACTGGTCACGATAACACCCACCCGTAGCACGCGCTCCAGCAGGTATATCTCACGCATCATCCCCAAAGCCAACACCTCCTTTGGCCGCCTTTCCTTCCAGCTCTCTGCTGCCAATGACTGGAACGAATTGCAAAAATTGCTGAAGCTGGAGACTTATATTTCCCTCACTAACTTTAAGCATCAGCTATCTGAGCAGCTAACCGATCGCTGCAGCTGTACATAGTCCATCTGTAAATAGCCCACCCAATCTACCTACCTCATCCCCATATTGTTTTTATTTACTTTTCTGCTCTTTTGCACACCAGTATCTCTACTTGCACATCATCATGTGCACATCTATCACTCCAGTGTTCATTTTGCTAAACTGTAATTACTTTGCTACTATGGCCTATTTATTGCCTTACCTCCTCACTCCATTTGCACACACTGTATATAGACTTTCTTTTTTTCTATTGTGTTATTGACTGTACGTTTGTTTATTCCATGTGTAACTTTGTGTTGTTGTTTGTGTCACACTGCTTTGCTTTATCTTGGCCAGGTCGCAGTTGTAAATGAGAACTTGTTCTCAACTAGCCTACCTGGTTAAATAAAGGTGAAATAAATGTTTTTAAATAAAATAAAAACCTACAGGAGGGTATCTCTCCAGGAACAGGGTTGGAGTTAAAACCTACAGGAGGGTATCTCTCCAGGAACAGGGTTGGAGTTAAAACCTACAGGAGGGTTTCTCTCCAGGAACAGGGTTGGAGTTAAAACCTACAGGAGGGTATCTCTCCAGGAACAGGGTTGGAGTTAAAACCTACAGGAGGGTTTCTCTCCAGGAACAGGGTTGGAGTTAAAACCTACAGGAGGGTTTCTCTCCAGGAACAGGGTTGGAGTTAAAACCTACAGGAGGGTTTCTCTCCAGGAACAGGGTTGGAGTTAAAACCTACAGGAGGGTATCTCTCCAGGAACAGGGTTGGAGTTAAAACCTACAGGAGGGTATCTCTCCAGGAACAAGGTTGGAGTTAAAACCTACAGGAGGGTATCTCTCCAGGAACAAGGTCGGAGTTAAAACCTACAGGAGGGTATCTCTCCAGGAACAAGGTTGGAGTTAAAACCTACAGGAGGGTATCTCTCCAGGAACAGGGTTGGAGTTAAAACCTACAGGAGGGTGTCTCTCCAGGAACAGGGTTGGAGTTAAAACCTACAGGAGGGTATCTCTCCAGGAACAAGGTTGGAGTTAAAACCTACAGGAGGGTAGCGCTCCAGGAACAGGGTTGGAGTTAAAACCTACAGGAGGGTATCTCTCCAGGAACAGGGTTGGAGTTAAAACCTACAGGAGGGTAGCTCTCCAGGAACAGGGTTGTTTGTACAAGACGCTCGGTAGAGGAGAAGAGGAGACGAGAGGAATGGTTGGGAGAGAAGCAAATTCTATAGATATAAACCTTAGAGGCAGCTAGCTAGTGGCCATAACACAGGGGGAGATGTGATTAGGCAGCTAGTGGCCATAACACAGAGGGAGATGTGATTAGACAGCTAGTGGCCATAACACAGGGGGAGATGTGATTAGACAGCTAGTGGCCATAACACAGGGGGAGATGTGATTAGGCAGCTAGCTAGTGGCCATAACACAGGGGGAGATGTGATTAGACAGCTAGCTAGTGGCCATAACACAGGGGGGGATGTGATTAGACAGCTAGTGGCCATAACACAGGGAGAGATGTGATTAGACAGCTAGTGGCCATAACAAAGGGGGAGATGTGATTAGACAGCTAGCTAGTGGCCATAACACATGGAGAGATGTGATTAGACAGCTAGTGGCCATAACACAGGGGGAGATGTGATTAGACAGCTAGTGGCCACAACACAGGGGGAGATGTGATTAGACAGCTAGCTAGTGGCCATAACACAGGGGGAGATGTGATTAGACAGCTAGCTAGTGGCCATAACACAGGGAGAGATGTGATTAGACAGCTAGTGGCCATAACACAGGGGGGGATGTGATTAGACAGCTAGCTAGTGGCCATAACACAGGGGGAGATGTGATTAGACAGCTAGCTAGTGGCCATAACACAGGGGGAGATGTGATTAGACAGCTAGTGGCCATAACACAGGGGGAGATGTGATTAGGCAGCTAGTGGCCATAACACAGGGGGAGATGTGATTAGGCAGCTAGTGGCCATAACACAGAGGGAGATGTGATTAGGCAGCTAGTGGCCATAACACAGGGGGAGATGTGATTAGACAGCTAGTGGCCATAACACAGGGGGGGATGTGATTAGACAGCTAGTGGCCATAACACAGGGGGAGATGTGATTAGACAGCTAGTGGCCATAACACAGGGGGAGATGTGATTAGGCAGCTAGTGGCCATAACACAGGGGGAGATGTGATTAGACAGCTAGTGGCCATAACACAGGGGGGGATGTGATTAGACAGCTAGCTAGTGGCCATAACACAGGGGGAGATGTGATTAGACAGCTAGTGGCCATAACACAGAGGGAGATGTGATTAGACAGCTAGTGGCCATAACACAGGGGGAGATGTGATTAGGCAGCTAGTGGCCATAACACAGAGGGAGATGTGATTAGACAGCTAGTGGCCATAACACAGGGGGAGATGTGATTAGACAGCTAGCTAGTGGCCATAACACAGGGGGAGATGTGATTAGGCAGCTAGTGGCCATAACACAGGGGGAGATGTGATTAGGCAGCTAGTGGCCATGACACAGAGGGAGATGTGATTAGACAGCTAGTGGCCATAACACAGGGGGGGATGTGATTAGACAGCTAGTGGCCATAACACAGGGGGGGATGTGATTAGACAGCTAGCTAGTGGCCATAACACAGGGGGAGATGTGATTAGGCAGCTAGTAGCCATAACACAGAGGGAGATGTGATTAGACAGCTAGTGGCCATAACACAGGGGGAGATGTGATTAGACAGCTAGTGACCATAACACAGGGGGAGATGTGATTAGACAGCTAGCTAGTGGCCATAACACAGAGGGAGATGTGATTAGACAGCTAGTGGCCATAACACAGGGGGGGATGTGATTAGACAGCTAGCTAGTGGCCATAACACAGGGGGAGATGTGATTAGACAGCTAGCTAGTGGCCATAACACAGGGGGAGATGTGATTAGACAGCTAGTGGCCATAACACAGGGGGAGATGTGATTAGGCAGCTAGTGGCCATAACACAGGGGGAGATGTGATTAGACAGCTAGCTAGTGGCCATAACACAGAGGGAGATGTGATTAGGCAGCTAGTGGCCATAACACAGAGGGAGATGTGATTAGGCAGCTAGTGGCCATAACACAGAGGGAGATGTGATTAGACAGCTAGTGGCCATAACACAGGGGGAGATGTGATTAGGCAGCTAGTGGCCATAACACAGAGGGAGATGTGATTAGGCAGCTAGTGGCCATAACACAGGGGGAGATGTGATTAGACAGCTAGTGGCCATAACACAGGGGGAGATGTGATTAGACAGCTAGTGGCCATAACACAGGGGGGGATGTGATTAGACAGCTAGTGGCCATAACACAGGGGGAGATGTGATTAGACAGCTAGTGGCCATAACACAGAAGGAGATGTGATTAGACAGCTAGCTAGTGGCCATAACACAGGGGGAGATGTGATTAGACAGCTAGCTAGTGGCCATAACACAGGGGGAGATGTGATTAGACAGCTAGTGGCCATAACACAGGGGGAGATATGATTAGACAGCTAGTGGCCATAACACAGGGGGGATGTGATTAGACAGCTAGTGGCCATAACACAGGGGGAGATGTGATTAGGCAGCTAGTGGCCATAACACGGGGAGATGTGATTGGACAGCTAGCTAGTGGCCATAACACAGGGGGAGATGTGATTAGACAGCTAGTGGCCATAACACAGGGGGAGATGTGATTAGACAGCTAGTGGCCATAACACAGGGGGAGATGTGATTAGACAGCTAGCTAGTGGCCATAACACAGGAGGGAGATGTGATGAGGCTCTCACTCTACACAGGTGTGCTTTCAGTCTCCTGCCTGTTAAAGCTGCCAGTCTGTGTATGTGTGTCCTGTCCTCTGACCATTGGGCTTTACATCACACTTGTATCTGTGTATGTGAGCAGAACGGTGGCAGGAGCAGCGGAGTCACCGTTACCACTAGGCTAAGGTAGCCAGGCGATGGTGGTGACCACACAAGGCTGGGTGTGTGTGTAATCCCTATGAGACAGCTCTGTCAGGGGCTGCCTCTCTTTTTACATTTTACATTTTAGTCATTTAGCAGACGCTCTTATCCAGAGCGACTTACAGTAGAGTGCATACATTTTATTACATTTTTTACATACTGAGACAAGGATATCCCTACCGGCCAAACCCTCCCTAACCCGGACGACGCTATGCCAATTGTGCGTCGCCCCACGAAACCTCCCGGTCGAGGCCGGCTGCGACAGAGCCTGGGCGCGAACCCAGCCCAGCCTGGGCGCGAACCCAGAGACTCTGGTGGCGCAGCTAGCACTGCGATGCAGTGCCCTAGACCACTGCGCCACCCGGGAGGCCTCCCTCTGTCCCACCCTCCTTTCTTCTGTCCGCCACCCTGCCAGGGTAATAAATTACCCAGAATTAACATCATGCTCAGCCACAACTCTCTCCTCTCTCAATCTTTCTCTTATCCTCTCTCCCTCTCTCCATTCTCTCTCTCCCCTCTCTCTGTCTGTCTCGCTCTCTCTTTTCACTCTCTCTCTCTATCCTCTCTCCTCTCGTGTTCTCTCTCTCTCCATGCCGCTTAATGGGCCTATTAACCAAATGGATTCAGGGGTAAACTGCTCTCAGAGCTAAAATTCACGTTTGCTAAAACTGTACGGAAGGAAGGGAGGGAGGATGGAGGGAGGAAAGGGGAGAAGCAGAGGAGGGAGGGATAGAGGAATAGAGGGAGAGGAGGGAGGGATAGAGGAATAGAGGGAGAGGAGGGAGGGATAGAGGAATAGAGGGAGAGTAGGGAGGAATTGAGGAATAGAGGGAGAGGAGGGAGGGATAGAGGAATAGAGGGAGAGGAGGGAGGGATAGAGGGAGAGGAGGGAGGGATAGAGGAATAGAGGGAGAGGAGGGAGGGATAGAGGGAGAGGAGGGAGGGATAGAGGAATAGAGGGAGGGATAGAGGGAGAGGAGGGAGGGATAGAGGAATAGAGGGAGGGATAGAGGAATAGAGGGAGGGATAGAGGAATAGAGGGAGGGATAGAGGAATAGAGGGAGGGATAGAGGGAGAGGAGGGAGGGATAGAGGAATAGAGGGAGGCAGGGAGGGAGGGAGGGAGGGAGGGAGGGAGGGAGGGAGGGAGGGAGGGAGGGGATAGGAGATATGCTGACTGCACTATGTGTTGTTGTTTTATATCTGACTGAAAGCTAATGTACTGGCAAAATGACAGGAAATGGAAATGGTCATCAAAAAGCTCCGTCTAGAACCTAAAAGGGTTCTCCGGCTGTCCCCATAGGAGAACCCTTTGAAGAACCCCTTTTGGTTCCAGGTAGAACCCTTTCCGCATTAAGGTTCTACATGGGACAAAAAATAGTTATACCTGGAACTAAAAAGGGTTCTCCTATGGGGATAGCAGCAGAACCTTTTTGGAACCCTTTTTTTCTAAGATTGTAAGGAAAGAGGGAGGATAGATATGCAGTCTGTTACTTCACGGAACCCTCTTCTACACTTCCTGGTTCGCGATAATAGAAACTAACTAAACGAACAAGGCATGTTTTAGCTAAGGTATGTGCCAGGTATGATTAACATAAATGACGGTAATCCATACCTGGTGCTGTAAAAGGTTATCACAAGGCAAAGGTAACCATGGTAATTACCACTAAATGTTCCTCACATCCTGCAGTAGTGATGTCTCAGCAGACTACAGGGAGGGGGATCTATCTCCACAAACAACAACATCAAATGAAAGATAAAGCAGCTAGAGCAACACCTGGCTGTATTATTATATTATATTATTATTATTATTATTATTATTATAGTGCCTTCAGAAAGTATTGATGCCCCTAAAAATAAATAAACAGACACTGAATATCCCTTTGATCATGGTGCAGTTAATAGTTACACTTTGGATGGTGTATCAATACACCCAGTCACTACAAAGATACAGGCGTCCTTCCTAACTCAGTTGCCGGAGAGGAAGGAAACCACTCAGGGATTTCACCATGAGGCCAATGGTCACTTTAAAGAGTGTAATGGCTGTGATAGAAGAAAACTGAGGACGGATCAACAACATTGTAGTTACTGCACAATACTAACCTAAATGAAAAGAAGGAAGCCTGTACAGAATAAAAAAATAAGCATTCCGTTTGCAATAAGGCACTAAAGTAAAACTGCAAAAAAATTGGTAAATTAACTTTATGTCCTGAATACAAAGTGTTATGTTTGGGGCAAATCCAGCACAACACATCACTGAGTACCACTCTCCATATTTACAAGCAAGGTGGTGGCTGCAGTGTAACAGTATAACTTTAAACCGTCCCCTCGCCCCGACACGGGCGCGAACCAGGGACCCTCTGCACACATCGACAACAGTCACCCACGAAGCAGCGTTACCCATCGCTCCACAAAAGCCACGGCCCTTGCAAAGCAAGGGGCAACACTACTTAAGTCTCAGAGCAAGTGACGTAACTGATTGAAATGCTACTAGCGCGCACCCGCTAACTAGCTAGCCATTTCACATCCGTTACACTCACCCCCCTTTCAACCTCCTCCTTTTTCCGCAGCAACCAGTGATCCGGGTCAACAGCATCAATGTAACAGTATAACTTTAAACCGTCCCCTCGCCCCGACACGGGCGCGAACCAGGGACCCTCTGCACACATCAACAAAGGTTGCCCACGAAGCACGGTCGTTACCCATCGCTCCACAAAGGCCACGGCCCTTGCAAAGCAAGGGGCAACACTACTTAAGTCTCAGAGCAAGTGACGTAACTGATTGAAATGCTACTAGCGCGCACCCGCTAACTAGCTAGCCATTTCACATCCGTTACAGCAGCATAGTGGTGGCTGCAGCGTGGTGGTGGCTGCATCATGGTGGTGGCTGCATCGTGGTGGTGGCTGCATCATGGTGGTGGCTGCATCATGGTGGTGGCTGCAGCATGGTGGTGGCTGCATCATGGTGGTGGCTGCAGCATGGTGGTGGCTGCAGCATGGTGGTGGCTGCAGCATGGTGGTGGCTGCATCATGGTGGTGGCTGCATCATGGTGGTGGCTGCAGCATGGTGGTGGCTGCATCATGGTGGTGGCTGCATCATGGTGGTGGCTGCATCATGGTGGTGGCTGCATCATGGTGGTGGCTGCATCGTGGTTGTGGCTGCAGCATGTTATTGATATGCTTGTGATCGACAAGGAATAGGCAGTTATTTAGGATGAAAATAAATGGAATAGAGGCACAGGCATAATCCCAGAGGAAACCCTGGTTCAGTCTGCGTTCCACCAGACACCGGGACATGAATTCACCTTTCAGCAGGACAATAACCTACAACACAAGGCCAAATCCTAGAGGAAAACCTGGTTCAGTCTGCGTTCCACCAGACACCGGGACATGAATTCACCTTTCAGCAGGACAATAACCTACAACACAAGGCCAAATCCTAGAGGAAAACCTGGTTCAGTCTGCGTTCCACCAGACACTGGGAGACTAATTCACCTTTCAGCAGGACAATAACTTAAAACACAAAGCCAAATCTACACCGGAGTTGTTTACCAAAAAGACACTGAATGTTCCTGAGTGGCCGAGTTACAGTTTTGACTTAAATCTACTTGAAAATCTATGGCAAGACTTGACAATGGCTGTCTAGAAAATTATCAACAACAATTGACAGCTTGAAGTTTAAAAAAATATATATTTTACAATCTAGGTGTGCAAAGCTCTTAGAGACTTATCCAGAATGACTCACAGCTGTAATCGCTTCCAAATGTGATTATAACATGTATTGACTCTGGGCTGTGAATACTTATGTAAATGAGATATTTCTGTATTTAATTTTCATTACATTTGCAACAAATTCTAAAAACATATTTTCACTTTGTCATTATGGGGTATTGTGTGTAGATGGTTGATATAAAAAAAAGATATATTGAATCCATTTTGAAATCAGGCTGTCACACAACAGACTGTGCAATAAGTCCAGGGGTCTGAATACTTTCTGGGGGAACTGTAGATGCTTCGATGTCTAGGGGACTGAGAGATTGGACGGTTGTGGGTGGGGGATATGTGGCTTGGATGCCTGAGAGATTGGAGGGTAGAGGAGTAAGGAGGGGTAAGGAGGGGAGGGGGCTGCCTGCAGGTCTGAGAGATTGGACAGTTGAGGGGTGAGGTAAAGAAGGTGAGTGGAGAGGAGGGGGGAGGTAGAGAAGGTGAGTGGAGAGGAGGGGGGAGGTAGAGAAGGTGAGGGGTGAGGAGGGGTAAGGAGGGGGGCTGCCTGCAGGTCTGAGAGATTGGACAGTTGAGGGGTGAGGTAGAGAAGGTGAGTGGAGAGGATGGATCTGTGACATTGCCACCTCTGTTGTGATTTCCTCTGAGACCGGACTCACTCTGCAGCGATTAGAAAAAGCCACACAGACTGACTGCCTTTCCTCTCAAAGAATCAGTCAGACAGCCCCGTCAGTCGATGGTTGTAACTGATAGCAGGGGGGATGTTTAGAGGACAGTTCAGATTGCCAGTACCGGCCTCAGTCACAAAGTGCACACTATGCCCTATTTAGTGCACTACTTTTGACCACAGGTCTATGGGTCTGATCACTAAGTAGTGTACTAAATAGGGAATAGGGTACACCTTGGGATGGTCCTGCTGCCCTCCTATCTGCCCTGGCATCTCCTGGCATTCCCCATGCCTCTCTGGTAATCTGACAGCAGGGCACAAAGCAGCCTAGACAGATTGGTGGATGTGTCCTAAATGGCACCCTATTCCCTATGTAGTGAGCTACTATTGACCAGTGCCCCTATGGACCCTAGTGACAATATCTGTGATATTCTGACAGCAGGGCACAAAGAGACCTGGACAGCTTATTAACTCTCGGGCTGGAGTCACCCGCTCAGTGCCTAAGGGGAAACACAGATAAAGCCCAGACCCTCAGAAAGTGCCCCTCTGATTCTCTGACTTCAATTTGTTGAACCGAACAAAGCAACACTTGTCATTAGTTAGCTGGTAACACTAGTCATTAGCTAGCTGGCAACGCTTGTCATTAGCTAGCTGGCAACACTAGTCATTAGCTAGCTGGCACAAGTAGTCATTAGCTAGCTGGCACAAGTAGTCATTAGCTAGCTGGCAACACTTGTCATTAGCTAGCTGGCAGCACTAATCATTAGCTAGCTGGCAACACTAGTCATTAGCTAGATGGCAACACTTGTCATTAGCTAGCTGGCAGCACTAATCATTAGTTAGCTGGCAACACTAGTCATTAGCTAGCTGGCAACACTAGTCATTAGCTAGCTAGTAGCGCTAGTCATTAGCTAGCTGGCAGCACTAGTCATTAGCTAGCTGGCAGCACTAGTCATACTAGTCATTAGCTAGCTGGCAGCACTAGTCATTAGCTCGCTGGCAGCACTAGCCATTAGCTAGCTGGCAGCACTAGTCATACTAGTCATTAGCTAGCTGGCAGCACTAGTCATTAGCTCGCTGGCAGCACTAGTCATTAGCTAGCTGGCAGTGCTAGTCATTAGCTTGCTGGCAGCACTAGTCATTAGCTATCTGGCAGCACTAGTCATACTAGTCATTAGCTAGCTGGCAGTACTAGTCATTAGCTAGCTGGCAGCATTAGTCATTAGCTAGCTGGCAGCACTAGTCATTAGCTAGCTGGCAGCACTAGTCATACTAGTCATTAGCTAGCTGGCAGCACTAGTCATTAGCTAGCTGGCAGCACTAGTCATTAGCTAGCTGGCAGCACTAGTCATTAGCTAGCTGGCAGCACTAGTCATACTAGTCATTAGCTATCTGGCAGCAGTAGTCATACTAATCATTAGCTAGCTGGCAGTACTAGTCATTAGCTAGCTGACAGC
Source organism: Salvelinus fontinalis (assembly GCF_029448725.1). Lineage (NCBI taxonomy): Eukaryota > Metazoa > Chordata > Actinopteri > Salmoniformes > Salmonidae > Salvelinus > Salvelinus fontinalis. The sequence goes on from NC_074687.1 coordinate 24,947,421, forward strand.
ACTAGTCATTAGCTAGCTGGCAGCACTAGTCATTAGCTAGCTGGCAGCACTAGTCATACTAGTCATTAGATAGCTGGCAGTACTAGTCATTAGCTAGCTAGCAGTGCTAGTCATTAGCTAGCTGGCAGTACTAGTCATTAGCTAGCTGGCAGCACTAGTCATTAGCTAGCTGGCACAAGTAGTCATTAGCTAGCTGGCACAAGTAGTCATTAGCTAGCTGGCAACACTTGTCATTAGCTAGCTGGCAGCACTAATCATTAGCTAGCTGGCAACACTAGTCATTAGCTAGATGGCAACACTTGTCATTAGCTAGCTGGCAGCACTAATCATTAGTTAGCTGGCAACACTAGTCATTAGCTAGCTGGCAACACTAGTCATTAGCTAGCTAGTAGCGCTAGTCATTAGCTAGCTGGCAGCACTAGTCATTAGCTAGCTGGCAGCACTAGTCATACTAGTCATTAGCTAGCTGGCAGCACTAGTCATTAGCTCGCTGGCAGCACTAGCCATTAGCTAGCTGGCAGCACTAGTCATACTAGTCATTAGCTAGCTGGCAGCACTAGTCATTAGCTCGCTGGCAGCACTAGTCATTAGCTAGCTGGCAGTGCTAGTCATTAGCTTGCTGGCAGCACTAGTCATTAGCTATCTGGCAGCACTAGTCATACTAGTCATTAGCTAGCTGGCAGTACTAGTCATTAGCTAGCTGGCAGCATTAGTCATTAGCTAGCTGGCATCACTAGTCATTAGCTAGCTGGCAGCACTAGTCATACTAGTCATTAGCTAGCTGGCAGTACTAGTCATACTAGTCATTAGCTAGCTGGCAGCACTAGTCATTAGCTCGCTGGCAGCACTAGTCATTAGCTAGCTGGCAGCACTAGTCATTAGCTGGCTGGCAACACTTGTCATTAGCTGGCTGGCAGCAGTAGTCATACTAATCATTAGCTATCTGGCAGCAGTAGTCATACTAATCATTAGCTAGCTGGCAGTACTAGTCATTAGCTAGCTGACAGCACTAGTCATTAGCTGGCTGGCAATACTTGTCATTAGCTAGCTGGCAGCACTAGTCATTAGCTAGCTGGCAGCACTAGTCATTAGCTAGCTGGCAGCACTAGTCATTAGCTAGCTGGCAGCACTAGTCATACTAGTCATTAGCTATCTGGCAGCAGTAGTCATACTAATCATTAGCTAGCTGGCAGTACTAGTCATTAGCTAGCTGACAGCACTAGTCATTAGCTAGCTGGCAGCACTAGTCATTAGCTAGCTGGCAGCACTAGTCATACTAGTCATTAGATAGCTGGCAGTACTAGTCATTAGCTAGCTAGCAGTGCTAGTCATTAGCTAGCTGGCAGTACTAGTCATTAGCTAGCTGGCAGCACTAGTCATACTAATCATTAGCTAGCTGGCAGTACTAGTCATTAGCTAGCTGGCAGCACTAGTCATACTAGTCATTAGCTAGCTGGCAGTACTAGTCATTAGCTAGTTGGCAGCACTAGTCATTAGCTAGCTGGCAGTACTAGTCATTAGCTAGCTGGCAGCACTAGTCATTAGCTAGCTGGCAGCACTAGTCATTAGCTAGCTGGCAGCACTAGTCATACTAGTCATTAGCTATTGCTGAAAGGTTGGTAATGGCTCACATCAACACCATTATCCCAGAAACCCTAGACCCACCTCAATTTGCATACCGCCCAAACAGATCCACAGATGATGCAATCTCTATTGCACTCCACACTGCCGTTTCCCACCTGGACAAGAGGAACACCTATGTGAGAATGCTATTCATTGACTACAGCTCAGCATTCTACACCATTGTCCCCTCAAAGCTCATCACTAAGCTAAGGATCCTGGGACTAAACACCTCCCTCTACAACTGGATCCTGGACTTCCTGACGGGTCGCCCCCAGGTGGTGAGGGTAGGTAGCAACACATCTTCCACGCTGATCCTCAACACTAGAGCTCCACAGGGGTGCGTGCTCAGTCCCCTCCTGTACTCCCTGTTCACCCACGACAGCATGGACAGGCACGACACCAACACCATCATTAAGTTTGCAAACGACACAACAGTGGTAGAACTGAACGACGAGACAGCCTATAGGGAGGAGGTCAGAGACCTGGCCGGGTGGTGCCAGAATAACAACCTATCCCTCAACGTAACCAAGACTAAGGAGATGATTGTGGACTACAGGAAAAGGAGGACCGAGCACGCCCCCATTCTCATCAACGGGGCTGTAGTGAAGCAGGTTGAGAGCTTCAAGTTCCTTGGTGTCCACATCACCAACAAACTAGAATGGTCCAAGCACACCAAGACAGTCGTGAAGAGGGCACGACAAAGCCTATTCCCCCTCAGGAAACTAAATAGATTTGGCATGGGTCCTGAGATCCTTAAAAGGTTCTACAGCTGCACCATCGAGAGCATCCTGACTGGTTGCATCACTGCTTGGTACGGCAACTGCTCGGCGTCCGACCGCAAGGCACTACAGAGGGTAGTACGTATGACCCAGTACATCACTGGGGCTAAGCTGCCTGCCATCCAGGACCTCTACACCAGGCGGTGTAAGAGGAAGGCCCTAAAAATGTTCAAAGATCCCAGCCACACCATTCATAGACTGTTCTCTCTACTACCGCAGGGCAAGCGATACCGGAGTGCCAAGGACAAAAATGACAAAAAAGGCTTCTCAACAGCTTCTACCCCCAAGCCATAAGACTCCTGAACAGGCAATCAAATGGCTACCCAGATTATTTGCATTGTCCCGCCCCACCAACCCCTCTTTTTACACTGCTGCTACTCTCTGTTTATCATATATGCATAGTCACTTTAACTATACATTCATGTACATACTACCTCAATTGGGCCGACCAACCAGTGCTCCCGCACATTGGCTAACCGGGCTATCTGCATAGTGTCCCACCCACCGCCCACCAACCCCTCTTTTACACTACTGCTACTCTCTGTTCATCATATCTGCATAGTCACTTTAACCATATCTACATGTACATACTACCTCAATCAGCCCGACTAACCGGTGTATGGATGTAGCCTCGCTACTGTATATAGCCTCGCTACTGTATATAGTCTCTCTACTGTATATAGCCTCTCTACTGTATATAGCCTCGCTACTGTATATAGCCTCGCTACTGTATATAGCCTCGCTACTGTATATAGCCTCTCTACTGTATATAGCCTCTACTGTATATAACCTCTCTACTGTATATAGTCTCTCTACTGTATATAGCCTCGCTACTGTATATAGCCTCGCTACTGTATGTAGCCCCTCTACTGTATATAGCCCCTCTACTGTATATAGCCTCACTACTGTATATAGCCTCTCTACTGTATATAGCCTCTCTACTGTATATAGCCTCTCTACTGTATATAGCCTCTCTACTGTATATAGCCTCTCTACTGTATATAGCCTCTCTACTGTATATAGCCTCGCTACTGTATATAGCCTCTACTGTATATAGCCTCTCTACTGTATATAGCCTGTCTTTTTACTGTTGTCTGTCTTTTTACTGTTGTTTTATTTCTTTATCTACCTATTGTTCACCTAATATAGTTTTTGCACTATTGGTTAGAGCCTGTAAGTAAGCATTTCACTGTTGTATTCGGCGTACGTGACAAATAGAGAGGCAGGGTGGTAGAGACCACCCTGTCCCTCTATAGAACCACTACCACCCTGCTTCTCTATAGAACCACTACCACCCTGCCCCTCTATAGAACCACTACCACCCTGCCCCTCTATAGAACCACTACCACCCTGTCCCTCTATAGAACCACTACCACCCTGCCCCTCTATAGAACCACTACCACCCTGCCCCTATAGAACCACTACCACCCTGCCCCTCTATAGAACCACTACCACCCTGCCCCTCTATAGAACCACTACCACCCTGCCTCTCTACAGAACCACTACCACCCTGCCTCTCTATAGAACCACTACCACCCTGCCCCTCTATAGAACCACTACCACCCTGCCTCTCTATAGAACCACTACCACCCTGCCCCTCTATAGAACCACTACCACCCTGCCTCTCTATAGAACCACTACCACCCTGTCCCTCTATAGAACCACTACCACCCTGCCTCTCTATAGAACCACTACCACCCTGCCTCTCTATAGAACCACTACCACCCTGCCCCTCTATAGAACCACTACCACCCTGCCCCTCTATAGAACCACTACCACCCTGCCCCTCTATAGAACCACTACCACCCTGCCCCTCTATAGAACCACTACCACCCTGCCCCTCTATAGAACCACTACCACCCTGTCCCTCTATAGAACCACTACCACCCTGCCCCTCTATAGAACCACTACCACCCTGCCCCTCTATAGAACCACTACCACCCTGCCCCTCTATAGAACCACTACCACCCTGCCCCTCTATAGAACCACTACCACCCTGCCCCTCTATAGAACCACTACCACCCTGCCTCTCTATAGAACCACTACCACCCTGCCCCTCTATAGAACCACTACCACCCTGCCCCTCTATAGAACCACTACCACCCTGCCCCTCTATAGAACCACTACCACCCTGCCCCTCTATAGAACCACTACCACCCTGCCCCTCTATAGAACCACTACCACCCTGCCCCTCTATAGAACCACTACCACCCTGCCTCTCTATAGAACCACTACCACCCTGCCCCTCTATAGAACCACTACCACCCTGCCCCTCTATAGAACCACTACCACCCTGCCCCTCTATAGAACCACTACCACCATGCCCCTCTATAGAACCACTACCACCCTGCCCCTCTATAGAACCACTACCACCCTGCCCCTCTATAGAACCACTACCACCCTGCCCCTCTATAGAACCACTACCACCCTGCCTCTCTATGGAACCACTACCACCCTGCCCCTCTATAGAACCACTACCACCCTGCCTCTCTATAGAACCACTACCACCCTGCCCCTCTATAGAACCACTACCACCCTGCCCCTCTATAGAACCACTACCACCCTGCCTCTCTATAGAACCACTACCACCCTGCCCCTCTATAGAACCACTACCACCCTGCCCCTCTATAGAACCACTACCACCCTGCCTCTCTATAGAACCACTACCACCCTGCCTCTATAGAACCACTACCACCCTGCCCCTCTATAGAACCACTACCACCCTGCCCCTCTATAGAACCACTACCACCCTGCCTCTCTATAGAACCACTACCACCCTGCCCCTCTATAGAACCACTACCACCCTGCCTCTCTATAGAACCACTACCACCCTGCCCCTCTATAGAACCACTACCACCCTGCTTCTCTATAGAACCACTACCACCCTGCTTCTCTATAGAACCACTACCACCCTGCCCCTCTATAGAACCACTACCACCCTGCCTCTATAGAACCACTACCACCCTGCTTCTCTATAGAACCACTACCACCCTGCCCCTCTATAGAACCACTACCACCCTGCCCCTCTATAGAACCACTACCACCCTGCCCCTCTATAGAACCACTACCACCCTGCCCCTCTATAGAACCACTACCACCCTGCCTCTATAGAACCACTACCACCCTGCCCCTCTATAGAACCACTACCACCCTGCCCCTCTATAGAACCACTACCACCCTGCCCCTCTATAGAACCACTACCACCCTGCCCCTCTATAGAACCACTACCACCCTGCCCCTCTATAGAACCACTACCACCCTGCCTCTCTATAGAACCACTACCACCCTGTCCCTCTATAGAACCACTACCACCCTGCCCCTCTATAGAACCACTACCACCCTGCCCCTCTATAGAACCACTACCACCCTGCCTCTCTATAGAACCACTACCACCCTGCCTCTCTATAGAACCACTACCACCCTGCCCCTCTATAGAACCACTACCACCCTGCCCCTCTATAGAACCACTACCACCCTGCCCCTCTATAGAACCACTACCACCCTGCCCCTCTATAGAACCACTACCACCCTGCCCCTCTATAGAACCACTACCACCCTGCCCCTCTATAGAACCACTACCACCCTGCCTCTATAGAACCACTACCACCCTGCCCCTCTATAGAACCACTACCACCCTGCCCCTCTATAGAACCACTACCACCCTGCCCCTCTATAGAACCACTACCACCCTGCCCCTCTATAGAACCACTACCACCCTGCCCCTCTATAGAACCACTACCACCCTGCCCCTCTATAGAACCACTACCACCCTGCCCCTCTATAGAACCACTACCACCCTGCCCCTCTATAAAACCACTACCACCCTGCCTCTCTATAGAACCACTACCACCCTGCCCCTCTATAGAACCACTACCACCCTGCCCCTATAGAACCACTACCACCCTGCCCCTCTATAGAACCACTACCACCCTGCCCCTATAGAACCACTACCACCCTGCCCCTCTATAGAACCACTACCACCCTGCCTCTATAGAACCACTACCACCCTGCCCCTCTATAGAACCACTACCACCCTGCCCCTCTATAGAACCACTACCACCCTGCCCCTCTATAGAACCACTACCACCCTGCCCCTCTATAGAACCACTACCACCCTGCCCCTCTATAGAACCACTACCACCCTGCCCCTCTATAGAACCACTACCACCCTGCCCCTCTATAGAACCACTACCACCCTGCCCCTCTATAGAACCACTACCACCCTGCCCCTCTATAGAACCACTACCACCCTGCCTCTATAGAACCACTACCACCCTGCCCCTCTATAGAACCACTACCACCCTGCCCCTCTATAGAACCACTACCACCCTGCCCCTCTATAGAACCACTACCACCCTGCCCCTCTATAGAACCACTACCACCCTGCCCCTCTATAGAACCACTACCACCCTGCCTCTCTATAGAACCACTACCACCCTGCCCCTCTATAGAACCACTACCACCCTGCCCCTCTATAGAACCACTACCACCCTGCCCCTCTATAGAACCACTACCACCCTGCCCCTCTATAGAACCACTACCACCCTGCCCCTCTATAGAACCACTACCACCCTGCCCCTCTATAGAACCACTACCACCCTGCCTCTCTATAGAACCACTACCACCCTGCCCCTCTATAGAACCACTACCACCCTGCCCCTCTATAGAACCACTACCACCCTGCCTCTCTATAGAACCACTACCACCCTGCCCCTCTATAGAACCACTACCACCCTGCCTCTATAGAACCACTACCACCCTGCCCCTCTATAGAACCACTACCACCCTGCCCCTCTATAGAACCACTACCACCCTGCCCCTCTATAGAACCACTACCACCCTGCCCCTCTATAGAACCACTACCACCCTGTCCCTCTATAGAACCACTACCACCCTGCCCCTCTATAGAACCACTACCACCCTGCCTCTCTATAGAACCACTACCACCCTGCCCCTCTATAGAACCACTACCACCCTGCCTCTATAGAACCACTACCACCCTGCTTCTCTATAGAACCACTACCACCCTGCCCCTCTATAGAACCACTACCACCCTGCCCCTCTATAGAACCACTACCACCCTGCCCCTCTATAGAACCACTACCACCCTGCCCCTCTATAGAACCACTACCACCCTGCCCCTCTATAGAACCACTACCACCCTGCCCCTCTATAGAACCACTACCACCCTGCCCCTCTATAGAACCACTACCACCCTGCCCCTCTATAGAACCACTACCACCCTGCCTCTATAGAACCACTACCACCCTGCCCCTCTATAGAACCACTACCACCCTGCCTCTATAGAACCACTACCACCCTGCCTCTATAGAACCACTACCACCCTGCCCCTCTATAGAACCACTGCCACCCTGCCTCTCTATAGAACCACTACCACCCTGCCTCTCTATAGAACCACTACCACCCTGCCCCTCTATAGAACCACTACCACCCTGCCCCTCTATAGAACCACTACCACCCTGCCTCTCTATAGAACCACTACCACCCTGCCCCTCTATAGAACCACTACCACCCTGCCCCTATATAGAACCACTACCACCCTGCCCCTCTATAGAACCACTACCACCCTGCCCCTCTATAGAACCACTACCACCCTGCCCCTCTATAGAACCACTACCACCCTGCCTCTCTATAGAACCACTACCACCCTGCCCCTCTATAGAACCACTACCACCCTGCCCCTCTATAGAACCACTACCACCCTGCCTCTCTATAGAACCACTACCACCCTGCCCCTCTATAGAACCACTACCACCCTGCCTCTATAGAACCACTACCACCCTGCCCCTCTATAGAACCACTACCACCCTGCCCCTCTATAGAACCACTACCACCCTGCCCCTCTATAGAACCACTACCACCCTGCCCCTCTATAGAACCACTACCACCCTGTCCCTCTATAGAACCACTACCACCCTGCCCCTCTATAGAACCACTACCACCCTGCCTCTCTATAGAACCACTACCACCCTGCCCCTCTATAGAACCACTACCACCCTGCCTCTATAGAACCACTACCACCCTGCTTCTCTATAGAACCACTACCACCCTGCCCCTCTATAGAACCACTACCACCCTGCCCCTCTATAGAACCACTACCACCCTGCCCCTCTATAGAACCACTACCACCCTGCCCCTCTATAGAACCACTACCACCCTGCCCCTCTATAGAACCACTACCACCCTGCCCCTCTATAGAACCACTACCACCCTGCCCCTCTATAGAACCACTACCACCCTGCCCCTCTATAGAACCACTACCACCCTGCCTCTATAGAACCACTACCACCCTGCCCCTCTATAGAACCACTACCACCCTGCCTCTATAGAACCACTACCACCCTGCCTCTATAGAACCACTACCACCCTGCCCCTCTATAGAACCACTGCCACCCTGCCTCTCTATAGAACCACTACCACCCTGCCTCTCTATAGAACCACTACCACCCTGCCCCTCTATAGAACCACTACCACCCTGCCCCTCTATAGAACCACTACCACCCTGCCTCTCTATAGAACCACTACCACCCTGCCCCTCTATAGAACCACTACCACCCTGCCCCTATATAGAACCACTACCACCCTGCCCCTCTATAGAACCACTACCACCCTGCCCCTCTATAGAACCACTACCACCCTGCCTCTCTATAGAACCACTACCACCCTGCCCCTCTATAGAACCACTACCACCCTGCCCCTCTATAGAACCACTACCACCCTGCCTCTCTATAGAACCACTACCACCCTGCCCCTCTATAGAACCACTACCACCCTGCCCCTCTATAGAACCACTACCACCCTGCCCCTCTATAGAACCACTACCACCCTGCCCCTCTATAGAACCACTACCACCCTGCCTCTCTATAGAACCACTACCACCCTGCCCCTCTATAGAACCACTACCACCCTGCCCCTCTATAGAACCACTACCACCCTGCCCCTCTATAGAACCACTACCACCCTGCCCCTCTATAGAACCACTACCACCCTGCCCCTCTATAGAACCACTACCACCCTGCCCCTCTATAGAACCACTACCACCCTGCCCCTCTATAGAACCACTACCACCCTGCCTCTCTATAGAACCACTACCACCCTGCCCCTCTATAGAACCACTACCACCCTGCCTCTCTATAGAACCACTACCACCCTGCCCCTCTATAGAACCACTACCACCCTGCCCCTCTATAGAACCACTACCACCCTGCCTCTCTATAGAACCACTACCACCCTGCCCCTCTATAGAACCACTACCACCCTGCCCCTCTATAGAACCACTACCACCCTGCCTCTATAGAACCACTACCACCCTGCCCCTCTATAGAACCACTACCACCCTGCCCCTCTATAGAACCACTACCACCCTGCCCCTCTATAGAACCACTACCACCCTGCCTCTCTATAGAACCACTACCACCCTGCCCCTCTATAGAACCACTACCACCCTGCCTCTCTATAGAACCACTACCACCCTGCCCCTCTATAGAACCACTACCACCCTGCCTCTATAGAACCACTACCACCCTGCCTCTATAGAACCACTACCACCCTGCCCCTCTATAGAACCACTGCCACCCTGCCTCTCTATAGAACCACTACCACCCTGCCTCTCTATAGAACCACTACCACCCTGCCCCTCTATAGAACCACTACCACCCTGCCCCTCTATAGAACCACTACCACCCTGCCTCTCTATAGAACCACTACCACCCTGCCCCTCTATAGAACCACTACCACCCTGCCCCTATATAGAACCACTACCACCCTGCCCCTCTATAGAACCACTACCACCCTGCCCCTCTATAGAACCACTACCACCCTGCCTCTCTATAGAACCACTACCACCCTGCCTCTCTATAGAACCACTACCACCCTGCCCCTCTATAGAACCACTACCACCCTGCCCCTCTATAGAACCACTACCACCCTGCCTCTCTATAGAACCACTACCACCCTGCCTCTCTATAGAACCACTACCACCCTGCCCCTCTATAGAACCACTACCACCCTGCCTCTCTATAGAACCACTACCACCCTGCCTCTCTATAGAACCACTACCACCCTGCCTCTCTATAGAACCACTACCACCCTGCCCCTCTATAGAACCACTACCACCCTGCCCCTCTATAGAACCACTACCACCCTGCTTCTCTATAGAACCACTACCACCCTGCCCCTCTATAGAACCACTACCACCCTGCCCCTCTATAGAACCACTACCACCCTGCCCCTCTATAGAACCACTACCACCCTGCCCCTCTATAGAACCACTACCACCCTGCCCCTCTATAGAACCACTACCACCCTGCCTCTCTATAGAACCACTACCACCCTGCCTCTCTATAGAACCACTACCACCCTGCCCCTCTATAGAACCACTACCACCCTGCCCCTATAGAACCACTACCACCCTGCCCCTATAGAACCACTACCACCATGCCTCTATAGAACCACTACCACCCTGCCCCTCTATAGAACCACTACCACCCTGCCCCTCTATAGAACCACTACCACCCTGCCTCTCTATAGAACCACTACCACCCTGCCTCTCTATAGAACCACTACCACCCTGCCCCTCTATAGAACCACTACCACCCTGCCTCTATAGAACCACTACCACCCTGCCCCTCTATAGAACCACTACCACCCTGCCCCTCTATAGAACCACTACCACCCTGCCTCTATAGAACCACTACCACCCTGCCCCTCTATAGAACCACTACCACCCTGCCCCTCTATAGAACCACTACCACCCTGCCCCTCTATAGAACCACTACCACCCTGCCTCTATAGAACCACTACCACCCTGCCCCTCTATAGAACCACTACCACCCTGCCCCTCTATAGAACCACTACCACCCTGCCCCTCTATAGAACCACTACCACCCTGCCCCTCTATAGAACCACTACCACCCTGCCCCTCTATAGAACCACTACCACCCTGCCCCTCTATAGAACCACTACCACCCTGCCTCTCTATAGAACCACTACCACCCTGCCCCTCTATAGAACCACTACCACCCTGCCTCTCTATAGAACCACTACCACCCTGCCCCTCTATAGAACCACTACCACCCTGCCCCTCTATAAAACCACTACCACCCTGCCTCTCTATAGAACCACTACCACCCTGCCCCTCTATAGAACCACTACCACCCTGCCCCTATAGAACCACTACCACCCTGCCCCTCTATAGAACCACTACCACCCTGCCCCTATAGAACCACTACCACCCTGCCCCTCTATAGAACCACTACCACCCTGCCTCTATAGAACCACTACCACCCTGCCCCTCTATAGAACCACTACCACCCTGCCCCTCTATAGAACCACTACCACCCTGCCCCTCTATAGAACCACTACCACCCTGCCCCTCTATAGAACCACTACCACCCTGCCCCTCTATAGAACCACTACCACCCTGCCCCTCTATAGAACCACTACCACCCTGCCCCTCTATAGAACCACTACCACCCTGCCTCTCTATAGAACCACTACCACCCTGCCCCTCTATAGAACCACTACCACCCTGCCTCTCTATAGAACCACTACCACCCTGCCCCTATAGAACCACTACCACCCTGCCCCTCTATAGAACCACTACCACCCTGCCCCTCTATAGAACCACTACCACCCTGCCCCTCTATAGAACCACTACCACCCTGCCCCTCTATAGAACCACTACCACCCTGCCCCTCTATAGAACCACTACCACCCTGCCCCTCTATAGAACCACTACCACCCTGCCTCTATAGAACCACTACCACCCTGCCTCTCTATAGAACCACTACCACCCTGCCCCTCTATAGAACCACTACCACCCTGCCTCTCTATAGAACCACTACCACCCTGCCTCTCTATAGAACCACTACCACCCTGCCCCTCTATAGAACCACTACCACCCTGCCCCTCTATAGAACCACTACCACCCTGCCCCTCTATAGAACCACTACCACCCTGCCCCTCTATAGAACCACTACCACCCTGCCCCTCTATAGAACCACTACCACCCTGCCTCTCTATAGAACCACTACCACCCTGCCCCTCTATAGAACCACTACCACCCTGCCTCTATAGAACCACTACCACCCTGCCCCTCTATAGAACCACTACCACCCTGCCTCTCTATAGAACCACTACCACCCTGCCCCTCTATAGAACCACTACCACCCTGCCCCTCTATAGAACCACTACCACCCTGCCCCTCTATAGAACCACTACCACCCTGCCTCTCTATAGAACCACTACCACCCTGCCTCTCTATAGAACCACTACCACCCTGCCCCTCTATAGAACCACTACCACCCTGCCCCTCTATAGAACCACTACCACCCTGCTTCTCTATAGAACCACTACCACCCTGCCTCTCTATAGAACCACTACCACCCTGCCCCTCTATAGAACCACTACCACCCTGCCTCTCTATAGAACCACTACCACCCTGCCTCTCTATAGAACCACTACCACCCTGCCTCTATAGAACCACTACCACCCTGCCCCTCTATAGAACCACTACCACCCTGCCTCTATAGAACCACTACCACCCTGCCCCTCTATAGAACCACTACCACCCTGCCCCTCTATAGAACCACTACCACCCTGCCCCTCTATAGAACCACTACCACCCTGCCCCTCTATAGAACCACTACCACCCTGCCCCTCTATAGAACCACTACCACCCTGCCCCTCTATAGAACCACTACCACCCTGCCTCTCTATAGAACCACTACCACCCTGCCCCTCTATAGAACCACTACCACCCTGCCTCTCTATAGAACCACTACCACCCTGCCCCTCTATAGAACCACTACCACCCTGCCTCTATAGAACCACTACCACCCTGCCCCTCTATAGAACCACTACCACCCTGCCCCTCTATAGAACCACTACCACCCTGCCCCTCTATAGAACCACTACCACCCTGCCTCTCTATAGAACCACTACCACCCTGCCCCTCTATAGAACCACTACCACCCTGCCCCTCTATAGAACCACTACCACCCTGCCTCTCTATAGAACCACTACCACCCTGCCCCTCTATAGAACCACTACCACCCTGCCCCTCTATAGAACCACTACCACCCTGCCTCTCTATAGAACCACTACCACCCTGCCTCTCTATAGAACCACTACCACCCTGCCCCTCTATAGAACTACTACCACCCTGCCCCTCTATAGAACCACTACCACCCTGCCCCTCTACAGAACCACTACCACCCTGCCCCTCTATAGAACCACTACCACCCTGCCTCTCTACAGAAACAAAGAGGATCTCCCACACCCTTTAATACTCTCTCCTCTCTCCAACCCAAACCTCTTCCGTGGTTGAATGAGTTAAATTAATAATAATAATAATAATAATAATAATTTAATGATAACCTTTACACAGCACCCGAAATAGAACGCCTTCAATGAATGAAGGCTTTTTAAACAGGCACAGACAGTGAGTGTGAGTTAGTGTGTGTATGTGTGATAGGAGCTACAGCACCTTCAATGAATGCTAGCTGGAGGCTTTTCAAACAGGGACAGATGATGAGTGTGAGTAACTGTGTGTGTGTGTGTTTTATTGTGTATTCAGGAGAGTCATTAAGACATTGAAAACAAAGAGAGCTGAAAGGAAGGAAGGTAGGAGGTAAAGAAAAGAAGTGAATAAAAACAGTGAACAATTAGGACTTAATTGAGGTGAGGGGGATTGGTCCCTGCAAGGCTACGACTGAGGAGGAGGAGGAGGAGAGCTTCCAGATGGCATGGCTGTTATTTCACTATACCCTGCTAACGCTGTGTGTGTGTGTTTGTATTTGTGCGTGAGAGAGAGAGAGACTGCAGAGGTGGAACAAGCCATGTTAACACCAAATCTGTGTTTAACAAGTGAGGACACATGCACAGAGTCTCCTCTGGAGGTGCCGGAGTCATGGAGCACAGAGTCTCCTCTGGAGGTGCCGGAGCACAGAGTCTCCTCTGGAGGTGCCTGAACACAGAGTCTCCTCTGGAGGTGCCTGAGTCATGGAGCACAGAGTCTCCTCTGGATGTACCTGAGTCATGGAGCACAGAGTCTCCTCTGGAGGTGCCTGAGCCATGGAGCACAGAGTCTCCTCTGGAGGTACCTGAACACAGAGTCTCCTCTGGAGGTGCCTGAGTCATGGAGCACAGAGTCTCCTCTGGAGGTGCCGGAGCCATGGAGCACAGAGTCTCCTCTGGAGGTGCCTGAGCCATAGAGCACAGAGTCTCCTCTGGAGGTGCCTGAGTCATGGAGCACAGAGTCTCCTCTGGAGGTGCCTGAGCACAGAGTCTCCTCTGGAGGTGCCTGAGCCATGGAGCACAGAGTCTCCTCTGGAGGTGCCTGAGCACAGAGTCTCCTCTGGAGGTGCCTGAGTCATGGAGCACAGAGTCTCCTCTGGAGGTGCCTGAGCACAGAGTCTCCTCTGGAGGTGCCTGAGTCATGGAGCACAGAGTCTCCTCTGGAGGTACCTGAACACAGAGTCTCCTCTGGAGGTGCCTGAGTCATGGAGCACAGAGTCTCCTCTGGAGGTGCCGGAGCCATGGAGCACAGAGTCTCCTCTGGAGGTGCCTGAGCCATAGAGCACAGAGTCTCCTCTGGAGGTGCCTGAGTCATGGAGCACAGAGTCTCCTCTGGAGGTGCCGGAGTCATGGAGCACAGAGTCTCCTCTGGAGGTGCCTGAGTCATGGAGCACAGAGTCTCCTCTGGAGGTGCCTGAGCACAGAGTCTCCTCTGGAGGTGCCGGAGCCATGGAGCACAGAGTCTCCTCTGGAGGTACCTGAGTCATGGAGCACAGAGTCTCCTCTGGAGGTACCTGAGTCATGGAGCACAGAGTCTCCTCTGGAGGTGCCTGAGTCATGGAGCACAGAGTCTCCTCTGGAGGTGCCTGAGCCATGGAGCACAGAGTCTCCTCTGGAGGTGCCTGAGCACAGAGTCTCCTCTGGAGGTACCTGAGTCATGGAGCACAGAGTCTCCTCTGGAGGTGCCGGAGCCATGGAGCCATTGAGCAGCTAAACCCCCACATTCAAAATAGGGGTGCAAACATGTTTTGTTTTTCATTTGGGTAATTTGGCATTTTCAATGATTAGTAATGTTTTGAGCTAGTCTCTATTAAAATAGACATGTCTGGCCTCCCGAGTGGCACAGCGGTCTCAGGCACTGATTGAGGCATCACTACAGACCCGGGTTCGATCCCGGGCTGTGTCAGAACCGTCCGTGACCGAGAGTCCCATAGGGTGGTGCACGATTGGATAGGGGAGGGTTTGGCAGGGGTGAGCTTTACTTGGCTCATTGTGCTCTAGTGACTCCTTGTGGCGGGCTTAGGCACCTGCAGGCTGACGGCGCTTGTCAGTTGAACAGCGTTTCCTCTGACACATCAGTGCTGCTGGCTTCCACGATAAGCAGGTGGGTGTTAAGAAGCGCGGCTTGGCGGGTCATGTTTCAGAGGACGCATGACTCGACTGTCGGGGAGTTGAAGCGACGAGACAGGATCTCAATTGAATATCACGAATTTGAGGAGAGGGGGAAAAAAATGTATATGTCCATTTTATATATGGTATAATCATTAACAGATAGTATTTTGCACCCAGTCGTCTCGAGGTGAATGGTTTTACCCACTTTCAAGATTTCCCTCTCTGCGCAGCTCTGTGTTGGTTAAGTGCAGTTAGAAAAGCACTAGTTGCATTACTGGTGTTTAACATAACCTACAAAAATAACATTGTTTATCTATTTTGTTGTTGTTACATTCGTATCGTTGCTTCATGTCCGATGGTGTTGTGACATATCATTTGAGCTGTATTGTATAATTTTCCCCGTTTCCTGTCAGAACCACGGCGAGCACGTTTGATTAGGCTTCCAGACTCTGATTCTGAGTAGCCTTCCATCAGCCTTCCCGAAGTCGGCTCCTTTTGCAGAAAAGTGCATGTCCGGTAGCTCGCGGGCTGTCAATGAGTAGCTGGCCTAATATTACATGATTACACGTATCCTCCCCAAGCTGCTAAAAGCCATTTCACAACATTCAGCATGTTGCCATCTATTTTTCCCAACATCAATCGGTTAAAATCACATCGTTAAAATGGTTTTCATTCAGTTACAAAATGAACAGTCCTGTGATGAGCCCTATGGCCGCTTCGAAGGATACAATGCAGCCAAGCTGTGTCTGTATGAACCTACGTGCCAAATTAAAAAGCACGGGATACTTGTGTCAGGATAAAACAGCTCTGCCTTGCTTGGTAAGTAATATCGACCAAATAAGCAATTTTAGCCCTATTTGCATCAAATATGTATGCTGCTGAGACAAGGTAACTTTAATCATGTTCACGGGGATAACGTTTCAGACAAATTAATCATGTTCACGGGGATAACGTTTCAGACAAATTAAACATGTTCATGGGGACAACGTTTCAGACAGATTAATCATGTTCATGGGGACAACGTTTCAGACAAATTAAACACGTTCACAACGTTTCAAACAGATTAATCATGTTCACGGGGACAACGCTTCAAACAGATTAATCATGTTCACGGGGACAACGTTTCAGACAAATTAAACACGTTCACAACGTTTCAGACATATTAATCATGTTCACGGGGACAACGTTTCAGACAAATTAATCATGTTCATGGGGACAACGTTTCAGACAGATCAATCATGTTCATGGGGACAACGTTTCAGACAGATCAATCATGTTCATGGGGACAACGTTTCAAACAAATGGTACCATAAAAAGTTGATGTTGAAGGAAAGGTGGAACGGTCAATGAATGTACTTGCTGAGACTACACTGTTGATATTCCTCATAGTTTAGGACTATTCTGTTTCTTCATTATTTGTTGTCAAATATGTAGCCTATTCCCTGTGGCTGTTGTTCAAAAGGACACTATTAAACAGAACGACAATTTAAATAGATAGTATCCTAGTCCTCTGTTCAAATGGAGAAAAAAAAAACGTTTTATTTTCTCCCATCTTATAAAAGGAAAGATTCTCAAGATCGGCTACAGCAGAATGATATTTCTTGTTGGGGTTTCTAAATGTTTTTTAATGATTTTATTAAGAACCAAAACACATTGCATGACGTATGCTGTGGTGTTATTTGTTTTTTATTCATCAAATCAGGCCCAAACAATAACACAACAGGCTGTATATGAGTAGATGGGGGGGAAACAATGTTTTAGTATGAAGTAGCTCTTAGAAAAGATTGAAGACCTCTGCTCTAGCCCAGACTAATCATATATAACCCATACTGTATTACTGGAGCTAGATTTTACTATTTATTTTGCAGACTCAGGGTCGCTATTTACGGATATATAATAATCCATATATATATATATATATATATATATATATATATAAATAAATAAATAAATAAATAAATTGAAAAATTGACTCATCCATATATATATATACATATATATATATATATATATATATATATATATATATATATATATATATATCCATAAATCTATATATAGCTTGTCCAAATAATTCACATTTGATCATTCTAAATGAATAATACGATTGCAGTATTATTCTTGTGAATATCATCAACGACTAAATTTAAACCAAAAACTCCAGTTTGTAATTTCAAATTGACAGTTCTACTTTAACGACGTACCATAACGCTGCCATATAGAGAGAAAAATGTGTGAAAAGATGAATAAAAATCCATTGCAATTGATCAACATTACTGTGATCACATTATTTGAGGGGGGGAAAAAAAGACAAATTAATCTGAGATTTAACAGCTTTTTCTTTACCTACCAAGTATAAAATTCAAATAATATTATTGCTCTCGGTTAATTTCCTAATTGTCATGTGTTATCCTGGAAACATTCTTAACAGCTTGACCTGACAATCGAGTTATTTGTGAGAGTTGGTTGGGTTTCAGACCTGTCAATCACTATGGATGTGGATTTTCAAGGAAGGGGGGGCGGGATGTGTAACGGATGTGAAATGGCTAGCTAGTTAGCGGTGGTGCGCGCTAATAGCATTTCAAATCGGTGACGTCACTCTCTTTGAGACCTTGAAGTAGTGGTTCCCCTTGCTCTGCTTTTGTGGAGCGATGGGTAACGATGCTTCGTGGGTGACTGTTGTTGATGTGTGCAGAGGGTCCCTGGTTCGCGGCCGGGGCGAGGGGACGGACTAAAGTTATACTGTTACAGATGTTTGTGAGTCACAGGTTTAGTGGGGTTTCAGACCTGTCAATCAATTATTGAGGGTGGGATTTTCAGGGAAGGGAGTAGATTAGTAATCTTTTCATTAAAACACTTCAATATAATTTATTGTGGCAAAACCTAAGAAAAATGGTTATGTTTAGCTCATAAATATTGCTTCCCCCTGTTAAGAAACCATGTAGAATTGCAGGAAAATAGTTTTAAAACCTCCTGGGCACGATCCAACACTGAATAATGCTCCACTGGGGAAAAAGTTGCTAGCTCTCTTATATTAACCTGTAATACAAAATACACCAACACGTCTTAAAACGTTAGCTGTCCCCTTGAGGGTTGATAGGGTGTAAAAAAATCCCCGAAAGGAGTGAAATATTGTTATTTGTTAGCTAACTAGGCCACCAGTTTGCTTTTACCCCCCCCCCCCCCCCCCCCCACAATCAAGCCTAACCAGCTAGCCAAATTAGCTAACGTTCTTGTCTTATTTATCGTAGTAACTAAAATCATCTCAAATTAGCTACTCACTTTAGCGTTAACTTCTTTGAGTATTTTCTGAACAGATTTTCACTTCTTTGTTTCTCCAGTTGTCAGTTCGACCACACACAGTTTACAAACTCATTTGTAGTTCACAAAGTCATTTGTAGTTCACAAAGTCATTTGTAGTTCACAAAGTCATTTGTAGTGCACAAAGTCATTTGTAGTTCACAAAGTCATTTGTAGTTCACAAAGTCATTTGTAGTTCACAAAGTCATTTGTAGTTCACAAACTCATTTGTAGTTCACAAACTCATTTGTAGCGCCCAAATAAAAAACAGACAGTTGGCACCACACAGCAGAAAATACGTGATTCTTGTTGCTAGGCTACCGGTTACAGTGCTTTTAGTTTGCAGGTGTGCCTTTATCCTAGAGGTAATACAAAAACTTTAGCTAGTGTCTGAAAGAATGATATGGATTAAAATATATGTAAAATTATTGAACATGTTCTCAAAACTCAAATAAGCATCAGAAAGTGTCCATATTTACCATATCAAAAGCATGTCTAGACACTGATATGGACCTCAGCCAAGAGCCTATACACTATATGTGATGAGAACATATACTTGTCGGCCTACTGTTGTAGGCCTAGGCCTACTACTTGTCATCATATAGAGAGAAAATAAGATGTCCACATAGGCCTATCTCAGGATATCTGATGAGTCAATATCCGGACATACCATGTATGATATCTGGAGGAAATACAGATTTGTGCATAAAATAATATTTTAAATTTTGACAAATTATTGTGCTGAAAACTCAGAAATGCATCAAAATGGTTCTTATTTTCAGCATATCAAGATCCTACTGTGGACCTGATCCTGCTGTGGACCTGATCCTGCTGTGGACCTCAGCCAAGAGACGCATATCTGGACACCAATTATAGCTTAATATATTCTCATGTGCTGAGAAAACACAGATATGCGACGTAGGCCGTCCCTATTTGTCAACATGAAGAGAGAAAATGATGTCACATATTTCGGGATATTGAAGGAGTCCGTATCAGGTCATAGGAAATGTCCATGTGTGATATTCAGAGTGATCCCTATATCGCTTACGTCTAAAGAAAGTCAGAATGTCAGGATATGGTGCAAATCTACATAACTCTAAAAAATATACATTGGACATTGGTCTGTATTCTCTAGAATATCACAAACATGTCATGTAAACATATCCCCCTAATATGGATCCTTTTCACACAGTGCTCATCCTACACAGTGATCACATTCAAAACATCTTTGACAGATCTGTGCCTCGACACAATCCTGTCTCGGAGCTCTACGGACAATTCCTTTGACCTCATGGCTTGGTGTTGCTCTGACATGCACTGTCAACTGTGGGACCTTATATAGACAGGTGAGTGCCTTTAAAAATCATGTCCAATCATTTGAATTTACCACAGGTGGACTCCAATCAAGTTGTAGAAACATCTCAAGGATGATCAATGGAAACAGGATGCACCTGAACTCAATTTAGAATCTCATAGCAACGGGTCTGAAATCGTATGTAAATAAGGTATTTCTGTTTTTATTTGTAATACATTTGCTAATAATAAGAAGGCTGTAACCGAACAAAACGTGGAAAAAGGGAAGGGGTCTGAATACTTTCCGAATGCACTGTAGATGGTGGTTTGTAACTACAGCCATCTTAACAGCTGCACTATCCCACCACACAACTGTAAAACACTCCATTCTATCCACCACCGTAGTCTCCTTCCTTGATTAAGATGTCTCCCTCTGACCTTCCCGTTTGGGGAGATTTTAATAAAGAACTGTGTTGGGAGATTATTGGGCATTTTCTGCAATTATCCATGTGTTAGAAATGTCAGATGAGAGTGTATCGGAAGTTGTGCTGAGCGACGGAGTCTCTCTCTAGGTTGCCAGGGAGTGTATGGTTGCCAGGGAGTGTATGGTTGCCAGGGAGTGTATGGTTGCCAGGGAGTGTATGGTTGCCAGGGAGTGTATGGTTGCCAGGGAGTGTATGGTTGCCAGGGAGTGTCTTCAAGGAGAAATAAAGCCTCTACTTGCTAATTCTTCATTTTCTGATCACACCTGTGTCCCAAACTTATTCCCTATATAGTGCACAGCTTTTTTTTTTTCAGAACTTTTGACAAGGACCCATAGGGCTCTGGTCAAACGTAGTGCACTATATTGGGACTCAGCCTAGCTGGTAGTGAATGTTTCCCTCCAGAGTTGAGCTGGGTATTAATGTGAGATAACTGACTTCCTCTAATGCTCCAAAAAGGCTTATACAGCTGATGATGAATGGCGATGCTAAAGCTAGATAGGGCTACCTTCCAGTCTCCAAAGTGCACTTTTGGGTGGTGGGTGGTATATAAATATACACGTTTAGTTATTTTTTGAAATAAATGTTTTGTCGTCATTGTTCTCAACTTTAAATTCTCATCTATAATTCAGAAATAAAAAGTTACGTGTCTTGATTGTTGACCAATGACCAGTCATCATCATCATCATCATCATCATCATCATCATCACTCCAGTTTTCTAACAGAGTAGATCTACGTTTATCATCTATATAAAATCTACTACTGACTCATCTTGGCCGGAACAATAGACTACATGGCGATTTGATTGCTCATTTTCATATTTAAGACAGGCCTAGATTCAGATAGTTTGGGCTGGCTATATGAGATAGGCAGCTTTAACATCACACTGCTTTCAATATTATCGGATGGAAATGACACACACACACACAAACACACGCAATCACACACACACAAACACAGACTCACCTCAGTAAGAAGAGACAGAGGGATCTATTTGAACCCAATCTAAGCTCAGGCTGTAGGTTCAGCGTTAGAAATGTTTTAGCTATTTTCCACTATCTCAATTATATCTGAGCACTCGCTGGCATTGGAGCTAAAGGGCTGGGTTTTGATGAATAAACAAGTAGCGGGTGTGTCGAGGATTGGCACCTCACTGGCCAATCAGAGCGTGCTCCAGGCTTCAGGTTGAGTATTCAATTCACGCAGTCTTTTTATGTATAAGAATCAACTCCAATTCCAATGTTAGTCCGTTGATAGTTTGTTAAATGGTTTACAGGAATAAAACAACAAAATGTCAACCTACGTTAGCTAAATACGTTAACTTGAACTCATTAGCAGATCACATTGTTCTAAGTAACAACATTTACACTGATATAGGGTCTAGGACTACTGTACATTGCATTATGGCTGAGCAGGGACATGACAAACATTGACAAAAAGTAAGATTAAATTCATTATTGATATGGCCTAAAAAGAAAGAAAATGAATCAATTCTAATCAAATAGGCTATGTCACACTTACAGGCACCGTCATTTCTCCCCGTGGTCATATTAAAACAAAGCAGACTACGGAGGGTTTTCAGCCAAAACGAGACACGCATGGCTAATATAATGTGGGCCTGAGATCAGCTCTTAGCCGTGGTAAAACGCGCCTTGGTACTTAAATAACACACAGCGACATGGCTGCTCTATTTTCCATGCAGTAGAATGGTACCCCAATCTACACTACTTTTATCCACTTAAAGTTGCCTAGAGAACGTAGTGCTGCACTATTGGACCAAATGGCACCCTATTGCCTATATAGTGCACTACTTTAGAATAGGGTAGCGTTTAAGATGCACACCTGTTTAAACTACAACTGGAAAAATAACTGCCAATTTCCTCTGTCAGGAAATGGAATAATCTAAAAATGAACCAGAAATGAGTCGTTTTCAGAACTGGTGTATTTGATAATCCCGTAGCCTAGATAATGACCTTTGCGAAGGCAGGTAGTGCTGTCACTAATGGTCTCTGATACAGGGAAGGTATTGTGCCGTAGGCTCTGGTCAAATGTAGTTAACTCTGTAGGGAAGAGGAGGTCATTTGGGAGTCATGCATTGAGACATGTTTCCTAGTCTTAGTCCTAGTTATCTAGTCTACATGACCTTTAAAGCAGTGTTACACTGTGGCCACTGCTATAGTGGTCCAGGGACACTCTCAGGTTTTCATCAAGGATCTCTCTGAACATTCCTCCGCCTTTCAGTTTATGGCTTAACCTTTATTTAACTAGTTAAAGTTAAAGAACACATTGTTATTTAGAATGGCGGCCTAGGAACAGTAGGTTAACTGCCTTGTTCAGGAGCAGAACGACAGATTTTTTTACCTTGTCAGCTCGTGGGATTCGATCTAGCCACCTTTCGGTTACTGGCCCGATGCTCTAACCGCTAGGCTACCCGCCTCCTCTAACCGCTAGGCTACCCGCCTCCTCTAACCGCTAGGCTACCCGCCTCCTCTAACCGCTAGGCTACCCGCCTCCTCTAACCGCTAGGCTACCCGCCTCCTCTAACCGCTAGGCTACCCGCCTCCTCTAACCGCTAGGCTACCCGCCTCCTCTAACCGCTAGGCTACCCGCCTCCTCTAACCGCTAGGCTACCCGCCTCCTCTAACCGCTAGGCTACCCGCCTCCTCTAACCGCTAGGCTACCCGCCTCCTCTAACCACTAGGCTACCCGCCTCCTCTAACCACTAGGCTACCCGCCTCCTCTAACCACTAGGCTACCCGCCTCCTCTAACCACTAGGCTACCCGCCTCCTCTAACCACTAGGCTACCCGCCTCCTCTAACCACTAGGCTACCCGCCTCCTCTACACTCTAACCACTAGGCTACCCGCCTCCTCTAACCGCTAGGCTACCCGTCTCCTCTAACCGCTAGGCTACCCGTCTCCTCTAACCGCTAGGCTACCCGCCTCCTCTAACCGCTAGGCTACCCGCCTCCTCTAACCGCTAGGCTACCCGCCTCCTCTAACCGCTAGGCTACCCGCCTCCTCTAACCGCTAGGCTACCCGCCTCCTCTAACCGCTAGGCTACCCGCCTCCTCTAACCGCTAGGCTACCCGCCTCCTCTAACCGCTAGGCTACCCGCCTCCTCTAACCGCTAGGCTACCCGCCTCCTCTAACCGCTAGGCTACCTGCCTCCTCTAACCACTAGGCTACCTGCCTCCTCTAACCACTAGGCTACCTGCCTCCTCTAACCACTAGGCTACCTGCCTCCTCTAACCACCAGGCTACCTGCCTCCTCTAACCACTAGGCCAGCCTGCCTCCTCTAACCACTAGGCCAGCCTGCCTCCTCTAACCACTAGGCTACCTGCCTCCTCTAACCACCAGGCTACCTGCCTCCTCTAACCACTAGGCTACCTGCCTCCTCTAACCACCAGGCTACCTGCCTCCTCTAACCACTAGGCCAGCCGCCTCCTCTAACCACTAGGCCAGCCTGCCTCCTCTAACCACTAGGCTACCTGCCTCCTCTAACCACTAGGCTACCCGCCTCCTCTAACCACTAGGCTACCTGCCTCCTCTAACCACTAGGCTACCTGCCTCCTCTAACCGCTAGGCTACCTGCCTCCTCTAACCGCTAGGCTACCTGCCTCCTCTAACCGCTAGGCTACCTGCCTCCTCTAACCGCTAGGCTACCTGCCTCCTCTAACCGCTAGGCTACCTGCCTCCTCTAACCGCTAGGCTACCTGCCTCCTCTAACCGCTAGGCTACCTGCCTCCTCTAACCGCTAGGCTACCTGCCTCCTCTAACCGCTAGGCTACCTGCCTCCTCTAACCACTAGGCTACCCGCCTCCTCTAACCACTAGGCTACCTGCCTCCTCTAACCACAAGGCTACCCGCCTCCTCTATCCACTAGCCTGCCTCCTCTAACCACTAGGCCAGCCTGCCTCCTCTTCTGCATGACCTTTAAAGGAGTGTAACACTGTGGCCACCAATCACTGATCATCACAGTCATCATTTCACACCCTGCACTCTTTCCTTTCCAGTGGTCTCAGTCAGCAATGTGCTCTTTGCAGGTTCAAGTGATTTGCAGCTGTTTGTGTGTGTGTGTGTGTGTGTGTGTGTGTGTGTGTGTGTGTGTGTGTGTGTGTGTGTGTGTGTGTGTGTGTGTGTGTGTGTGTGTGTGTGTGTGTGTGTGTGTGTGTGTGTTTTTCTTCATTACAGGACCCCAATGTCCTAACAATTCATCCGAATGTCCTGACAAGGTAGGGAACCAGCTACACACACACACACTTCCTGAATTAGTACAATAATTATTTTAAGCTGAAGGGTTACTGATGACTCACCCCGTTCCGTACAAATTTGCGCAACCGCGACGTTCAAACGAGGCTACAGAGAAAACTAAATGGGACTGTAGCGACTGTGTCGGCATCAACGTCCGGGGGGTGGACTACGTTTCTATTCAAGCGTTGATTGACATGGTAATCGACCAATAGTATTGGAGAAAAGTTGGGGAAAAAACGGAGCCCTTTGACACTGTTAAATTGTGACGTAACGTGCAGCACGCATAATGCAACTCATTCTGTGTCGTACAGCCTCTCTCCACCAGGTGTCGTGCTTATTTCGCAG
The DNA here is from genome assembly GCF_029448725.1 of Salvelinus fontinalis. Classification (NCBI taxonomy): domain Eukaryota; kingdom Metazoa; phylum Chordata; class Actinopteri; order Salmoniformes; family Salmonidae; genus Salvelinus; species Salvelinus fontinalis. The sequence continues at coordinate 24,972,929 of NC_074687.1, forward strand.
ATTAAAAACAAGAAAGGTACAGGGACGGGATAAGGGGGGACAGGGTAAGGGGGGACAGGGTAAGGGGGGACAGGGACAGGGTAAGGGGGGACAGGGACAGGGTAAGGGGGGGACAGGGACAGGGTAAGGGGGGAACAGAGACAGGGTAAGGGGGGGACAGGGACAGGGTAAGGGGAGACAGGGACAGGGTAAGGGGGGAAAGGGTAAGGGGGGACAGGGACAGGGTAAGGGGGGACAGGGACAGGGTAAGGGGGGGACAGGGACAGGGTAAGGGGAGACAGGGACAGGGTAAGGGGGGAAAGGGTAAGGGGGGGACAGGGACAGGGTAAGGGGGGAGGCAGGGTAAGGGGGGGACAGGGACAGGGTAAGGGGGGACAGGGACAGGGTAAGGGGGGACAGGGACAGGGTAAGGGTAAGGGGGAACAGGGTAAGGGGGGGACAGGGACAGGGTAAGGGGGGACAGGGACAGGGTAAGGGGGGACAGGGACAGGATAAGGGGGGACAGGGACAGGGTAAGGGGGGACAGGGACAGGGTAAGGGGGGACAGGGACAGGGTAAGGGGGACAGGGACAGGGTAAGGGGGAACAGGGACAGGGTAAGGGGGGACAGGGACAGGGTAAGGGGGTACAGGGACAGGGTAAGGGGGGACAGGGACAGGGGGAAAGGGTAAGGGGGGGACAGGGACAGGGTAAGGGGGGACAGGGACAGGGTAAGGGGGGACAGGGACAGGGTAAGGGGGGACAGGGACAGGGTAAGGGGGGACAGGGACAGGGTAAGGGGGGACAGGGACAGGGTAAGGGGGGAAAGGGTAAGGGGGGGACAGGGACAGGGTAAGGGGGGACAGGGACAGGGTAAGGGGGGACAGGGACAGGGTAAGGGTGGACAGGGACAGGGGGGACAGGGACAGGGTAAGGGGGAACAGAGACAGGGTAAGGGGGGACAGGGAAGGGGGGGACAGGGACAGGGTAAGGGGGGACAGGGACAGGGTAAGGGGGGACAGGGTAAGGGGGGACAGGGACAGGGTAAGGGGGGACAGGGACAGGGTAAGGGGGGACAGGGTAAGGGGGGGACAGGGACAGGGTAAGGGGGGACAGGGACAGGGTAAGGGGGGACAGAGACAGTGTACAAAGGTATTCATATTACAGTTGACCTGGAAGTATTACGTTTTTTGTGCGCTAAAATAAGGTCAATTGTACGTTACAGCGCGATATACAAGGGTTACGGTTAGGGTTAGGGTTACGGTTAGGGTTGCAGTTAGGGTTAGGGTTACGGTTAGGGTTACGGTTACGGTTACGGTTACGGTTACGGTTAGGGTTACGGTTAGGGTTGCGGTTACGGTTAGGGGTACGGTTACGGTTACGGTTACGGTTAGGGTTACGGTTAGGGTTACGGTTAGGGTTACGGTTAGGGTTGCGGTTACGGTTAGGGTTACGGTTACGGTTAGGGTTACGGTTAGGGTTACGGTTACGGTTAGGGTTGCGGTTACGGTTAGGGTTACGGTTAGGGTTACGGTTAGGGTTGCGGTTACGGTTAGGGTTACGGTTACGGTTAGGGTTACGGTTAGGGTTACGGTTAGGGTTACGGTTACGGTTACGGTTACGGTTAGGGTTACGGTTACGGTTACTTTTAGGGTTGCGGTTACGGTTAGGGTTACGGTTACGGTTACGGTTACGGTTAGGGTTACGGTTACGGTTACTTTTAGGGTTGCGGTTACGGTTACGGTTAGGGTTACGGTTACGGTTAGGGTTAGGGTTACGGTTATGGTTAGGGTTACGGTTAGGGTTACGGTTAGGGTTACGGTTAGGGTTACGGTTAAGGGTTATGGTTAGGGAAAATAGGATTTGTTAATGGTAAAGCATTTTAACTCACAAAAAAGTCCAGAAATGTCACAATAATAAAGCAGTGTGTGTCGTGTAATTCGGTGGTGGAACACAATCTGATTTAATAAGTCATTGAGGTTACGCTGCCCACAGCAGGCCTACGGTAACGCTGTCCACAGCAGGCCTACGGTAACGCTGTCCACAGCAGGCCTACGGTAACGCTGCCCACATCAGGCCTACGGTAACGCTGCCCACAGCAGGACTACGGTAACGCTGTCCACAGCAGGACTACGATAACGCTGTCCACAGCAGGCCTACGGTAACGCTGCCCACAGCAGGACTACGGTAACGCAGCCCACAGCAGGCCTACGGTTACGCTGTCCACAGCAGGACTACGGTAACGCTGTCCACAGCAGGACTACGGTAACGCTGCCCACAGCAGGCCTACGGTAACGCAGCCCACAGCAGGCCTACGGTAACGCTGCCCACAGCAGGACTACGGTAACGCTGTCCACAGCAGGACTACGGTAACGCTGTCCACAGCAGGACTACGGTAATGCAGCCCACAGCAGGCCTACGGTAACGCCGTCCACAGCAGGACTACGGTAACGCTGCCCACAGCAGGCCTACGGTAACGCTGTCCACAGCAGGACTACGGTAACGCTGCCCACAGCAGGCCTACGGTAACGCTGCCCACAGCAGGCCTACGGTAACGCTGCCCACAGCAGGCCTACGGTAACGCTGCCCACAGCAGGTCTACGGTAACGCTGCCCACAGCAGGTCTACGGTAACGCTGTCCACAGCAGGACTACGGTAACGCTGCCCACAGCAGGCCTACGGTAACGCTGCCCACAGCAGGCCTACGGTAACGCTGCCCACAGCAGGCCTACGGTAACGCTGCCCACAGCAGGTCTACGGTAACGCTGCCCACAGCAGGTCTACGGTAACGCAGCCCACAGCAGGCCTACGGTAACGCTGTCCACAGCAGAACTACGGTAACGCTGACCACAGCAGGCCTACGGTAACACAGCGGGTCTACGGTAACGCTGCCCACAGCAGGCCTACGGTAACGCTGCCCAAAGCAGGCCTACGGTAACGCTGCCCACAGCAGGCCTACGGTAACACAGCAGGCCTACGGTAACGCTATCCACAGCAGGCCTACGGTAACGCTGCCCAAAGCAGGCCTACGGTAACGCTGCCCACAGCAGGCCTACGGTAACGCAGCCCACAGCAGGCCTACGGTAACGCAGCCCACAGCAGGCCTACGGTAACGCAGCCCACAGCAGGCCTACGGTAACGAGCCCACAGCAGGCATACGGTAACGCAGCCCACAGCAGGCCTACGGTAACGCAGCCCACAGCAAGCCTACGGTAACGCAGCCCACAGCAGGCCTACGGTAACACAGCCCACAGCAGGCCTACGGTAACGCAGCCCACAGCAGGACTACGGTAACACAGCAGGACTACGGTAACACAGCCCACAGCAGGCCTACGGTAACGAGCCCACAGCAGGACTACGGTAACGCAGCCCACAGCAGGCCTACGGTAACACAGCAGGGCTACGGTAATGCAGCAGGTCTACGGTAACACAGCAGAACTACGGTAACACAGCAGGACTACGGTAACACAGCAGAACTACGGTAACACAGCAGGTCTACGGTAACACAGCAGTCCTACGGTAACGCAGCAGTCCTACGGTAACACAGCAGGACTACGGTAACACAGCAGGACCACGGTAACACAGCAGGACTACGGTAACACAGCAGGACTACGGTAACGCAGCCCACAGCAGGCCTACGGTAACGAGCCCACAGCAGGACTACGGTAACGCAGCCCACAGCAGGCCTACGGTAACACAGCAGGGCTACGGTAATGCAGCAGGTCTACGGTAACACAGCAGGACTACGGTAACACAGCAGAACTACGGTAACACAGCAGAACTACGGTAACACAGCAGGACTACGGTAACACAGCAGAACTACGGTAACACAGCAGGACTACGGTAACACAGCAGGTCTACGGTAACACAGCAGAACTACGGTAACACAGCAGGCCTACGGTAACACAACAGGCCTACGGTAACACAGCATGACTACGGTAACACAGCAGGTCTACGGTAACACAGCAGGACCACGGTAACACAGCAGGCCTACGGTAACGCAGCAGAACTACGGTAACGCAGCAGAACTACGGTAACGCAGCAGATCTACGGTAACACAGCAGGTCTACGGTAACACAGCAGGACCACGGTAACACAGCAGGACTACGGTAACACAGCAGGACTACGGTAACACAGCAGGACTACGGTAACACAGCAGGCCTACGGTAACGCAGCCCACAGCAGGCCACGGTAACGCTGCCCACAGCAGGCCTACGGTAATACAGCACACAGCAGGACTACGGTAACACAGCACACAGCAGGCCTACGGTAACACAGCAGAACTACGGTAACACAGCAGAACTACGGTAACACAGCAGTCCTACGGTAACACAGCAGTCCTACGGTAACACAGCAGTCCTACGGTAACACAGCAGTCCTACGGTAACACAGCAGAACTACGGTAACGCGGCCCACAGCAGGCCTACGGTAACGCGGCCCACAGCAGGCCACGGTAACGCTGCCCACAGCAGGCCTACGGTAACGCAGCCCACAGCAGGCCTACGGTAACACAGCCCACAGCAGGCCTACAGTAACGCAGCCCACAGCAGGCCTACGGTAACACAGCAGGCCTACAGTAACACAGCACACAGCACACAGCAGGCCTACGGTAACGCAGTAGTCCTACGGTAACACAGCAGGTCTACGGTAACACAGCAGGACTACGGTAACGCTGCCCACAGCAGGCCTACGGTAACGCAGCCCACAGCAGGCCTACAGTAACGCAGAACACAGCAATTCTACAGTAACACAGCACACAGCAGGACTACGGTAACACAGCAGGCCTACGGTAACACAGCAGGACTACGGTAACACAGCAGGACTACGGTAACACAGCAGGCCTACGGTAACACAGCAGGCCTACGGTAACACAGCAGGACTACGGTAACACAGCAGGACTACGGTAACGCAGCCCACAGCAGGCCTACGGTAACACAGCAGGGCTACGGTAATGCAGCAGGTCTACGGTAACACAGCAGGCCTACGGTAACACAGCAGGACTACGGTAACGCAGCCCACAGCTAGCCTACGGTAACACAGCAAGGCTACGGTAATGCAGCAGGTCTACGGTAACACAGCAGGCCTATGGTAACACAGCAGGACTACGGTAACGTAGCCCACAGCAGGCCTACGGTAACACAGCAGGGCTACGGTAACACAGCAAGACTACGGTAATGCAGCAGGTCTACGGTAACACAGCAGGCCTACGGTAACACAGCAAGACTACGGTAATGCAGCAGGCCTACGGTAACGCAGCAGGCCTACGGTAACACAGCACACAGCAGGCCTACAGTAACGCAGCCCACAGCAGGCCTACGGTAACACAGCAGGCCTACAGTAACACAGCACACAGCAGGCCTACGGTAACACAGCAGGCCTACAGTAACACAGCACACAGCAGGCCTACGGTAACGCAGCAGTCCTACGGTAACACAGCAGGCCTACGGTAACACAGCAGGACTACGGTAACGCTGCCCACAGCAGGCCTACGGTAACGCAGCCCACAGCAGGCCTACAGTAACGCAGAACACAGCAATTCTACAGTAACACAGCACACAGCAGGACTACGGTAACACAGCAGGCCTACGGTAACACAGCAGGACTACGGTAACACAGCAGGACTACGGTAACACAGCAGGCCTACGGTAACACAGCAGGACTACGGTAACACAGCAGGCCTACGGTAACACAGCAGGACTACGGTAACACAGCAGGACTACGGTAACGCAGCCCACAGCAGGCCTACGGTAACACAGCAGGGCTACGGTAATGCAGCAGGTCTACGGTAACACAGCAGGCCTACGGTAACACAGCAGGACTACGGTAACGCAGCCCACAGCTAGCCTACGGTAACACAGCAGGGCTACGGTAATGCAGCAGGTCTACGGTAACACAGCAGGCCTACGGTAACACAGCAGGACTACGGTAACGTAGCCCACAGCAGGCCTACGGTAACACAGCAGGGCTACGGTAACACAGCAAGACTACGGTAATGCAGCAGGTCTACGGTAACACAGCAGGCCTACGGTAACACAGCAAGACTACGGTAATGCAGCAGGCCTACGGTAACGCAGCAGGCCTACGGTAACACAGCACACAGCAGTCCTACGGTAACAAACTTCCTCTCCGGAGAAAGAGAAGGGGAGGGAGAAAGAGATAGACAGAGACAGGGAGAGTGAGAGACGGAGAGAGACGGAGAGAGACGGAGAGAGAGAGAGATGGAGAGAGAGAGAGAGAGAGAGAGAGAGAGAGAGAGAGAGAGAGAGAGAAAGAGAGAGTGGAGAGAGAGAGACGGAGAGAGACGGAGAGAGAGAGAGAGAGAGAGCAGATTCTCATCACTACTTTAAACCTATCTGCCTTCCTCTCACAATATCAGCCCTCCTACACACAGTAGTCTACTGTGTAGTGTAATAATACCGTAATAGTGTTGAGTAGTGTAATATTACCGTAATAGTGTTGAGTAGTGTAATAATACAGTAATAATACCGTAATAGTGTTGAGTAGTGTAATATTACCGTAATAGTGTTGAGTAGTGTAATAATGCAGTAATAGTGTTGAGTAGTGTAATATTACCGTAATAGTGTTAAGTAGTGTAATAATACCGTAATAGTGTTGAGTAGTGCAATAATACAGTAATAATACCGTAATAGTGTTGAGTAGTGTAATATTACCGTAATAGTGTTGAGTAGTGTAATAATACAGTAATAATACCGTAATAGTGTTGAGTAGTGTAATAATACAGTAATAGTGTTGAGTAGTGTAATAATACAGTAATAGTGTTGAGTAGTGTAATAATACCGTAATAGTGTTGAGTAGTGTAATAATACAGTAATAGTGTTGAGTAGTGTAATAATACAGTAATAATACAGTAATAGTGTTGAGTAGTGTAATAATACAGTAATAATACCGTAATAGTGTTGAGTAGTGTAATAATACCGTAATAGTGTTGAGTAGTGTAATAATACAGTAATAATACGGTAATAGTGTTGAGTAGTGTAATAATACCGTAATAGTGTTGAGTAGTGTAATAATACCGTACTAGTGTTGAGTAGTGTAATAATACAGTAATAATACAGTAATAGTGTTGAGTAGTGTAATAATACAGTAATAGTGTTGAGTAGTGTAATAATACAGTAATAATACAGTAATAGTGTTGAGTAGTGTAATAATACAGTAATAATACCGTAATAGTGTTGAGTAGTGTAATAATACCGTAATAGTGTTGAGTAGTGTAATAATACAGTAATAATACGGTAATAGTGTTGAGTAGTGTAATAATACCGTAATAGTGTTGAGTAGTGTAATAATACCGTACTAGTGTTGAGTAGTGTAATAATACAGTAATAATACAGTAATAGTGTTGAGTAGTGTAATAATACAGTAATAGTGTTGAGTAGTGTAATAATACAGTAATAATACAGTAATAGTGTTGAGTAGTGTAATAATACAGTAATAATACCGTAATAGTGTTGAGTAGTGTAATAATACAGTAATAATACAGTAATAGTGTTGAGTAGTGTAATAATACAGTAATAATACAGTAATAGTGTTGAGTAGTGTAATAATACAGTAATAATACAGTAATAGTGTTGAGTAGTGTAATAATACAGTAATAATACCGTAATAGTGTTGAGTAGTGTAATAATACCGTAATAGTGTTGAGTAGTGTAATAATACCGTAATAGTGTTGAGTAGTGTAATAATACAGTAATAGTGTTGAGTAGTGTAATAATACAGTAATAGTGTTGAGTAGTGTAATAATACCGTAATATTGAGTTGATAGTGTAATATAATACAGTAATATTGAGTTGAGTGTAATATAATACAGACTGTATATAGACTTTCTTTTTGTCTACTGTGTTATTGGCTTGTTTATTGTTTACTCCATGTGTACCTCTGTGTTGTCGTCTGTGTCACACTGCTTTGCTTTATCTTGACCAGGTCGCAGTTGTAAATGAGAACTTGTTCTCAACTAGCCTACCTGGTTAAATAAGTAACCACAGTAATGAGTGCATAGTGCAATAATAAATAAATAAATAATAATAATAATAAATAAAAAGGTAGTGCACTATATAGGGAACAGGGTGCCATTTGGTTCACGGACTTTGTTGCTTTCATAGCTGACCCCTGACCCCTGACCCCTGGCGAGAAGGAAGGCAGAAACCCCCTGTTGAAATGGATCGTCTCACTGTAGTCGTGCTGAAAGGCACAGCGTCAATATGAATCTCTGTCTCCCGCTCCACCTACTGACTAGTGCGATGGCACCCTATTCCCTATATAGTGCACTTTTGATCAGGGCCCATAGCATTCTGGTAAAAAGTAGTGCACTATATACGGAATAGGGTTCCACTTCAGACGCAAGCACAGAAATCCATAACGGGTGATCTTTAAAACCTGTTGGGGATGGGGGCGCTGTTTAGACTACTTATGCTAATTTGGCTAATTTTTTAAACGGCTTCCCACAAAATCCTTGATCGTACAATATGCATATTATTATTATTATTGGATAGAAAACAGTCTATAGTTTCTATAGGAGTTGAAATTTTGTCTCTAAGTGGAACAGAGCCCATTCTACAGCAATTTCCCTGACATGGAGTCAGATTTGAGAAATGTTGGCCACTGTTCTGAAGTAATTTAAAAGGGCACTGTCGTTGCTATGACTATACGGACACTTCTTACGTCTTCCCCTGGATGCCTTTACGTGATGACGATTCCAACGGGGTCGATTGCGCGTTCACAGGCCCTACAAATGAAAAAACCCTGAAGCTAGTCATTCTTTGGGAGCTGCGTCATGAGCCAAGAGGACACCGGCGCGCACTTGTTCCAAGCGTTAGTTTAGCCTGTTATATTTCTCCGGTCATCTTTTCACTCGTTATAGGAGTTAAAAACATCATAAGGTAGTTAATTTAAAGCGTTTTATAGCAATTTATATCCGTTTAGTGCGATTTTGGGACATTTATTTTTGCAACGATGTGAAAAGTTGGGCACGCTTTTCAGTTCATCCCGAACGCAGTTGACATTTCCACATGGCAAGAGGACAGCTTTCCACCAAAAGACGATTTCTCCCAAGAAAGGATCCTTTGCCCAAGATACTGATGGAAGAACAGCTCAAGGTAGGACATTTTTATTATGATAAATCGTGTTTCTGTCGAAACATTTTAGTGGCTTAGGACGCCATGTTTTTTGACGTAGCTTCGCTTGGCGCAAACTGTATTGAAAAGTAAGGATAAATTAAAAAATGTAATAACGCAATTGTATTAAGAATTAAATTGTCTATCAATCCCTGTCCACCCTGTATTTTTTAGTCACGTTTATGAGTATTTATGTATAAGAGTAGATCACTGTCTAAGTGGCGCAAGGACATTTTCTGACCAACTGAGCTACATTTCACATTGTCTAACCATGATTTTGGGGGCTAAATATAAACATTTTCGATCAAACTGTATATGCATGTTGTAATGTGATGTTACAGGAGTGTCATCGGAAGAATTCTGAGAAGGTTAGTGAAAAAATTAATATCTTTTGGCGATGTTGACTTTTATCGCTCACTTTGGCTAGAATCAATGCTGGGCTGCTAATTGCTATGTGCTAAGCTAATATAACGATTTATTGTGTTTTCGCTGTAAGACACTTAGAAAATCTGAAATATTGTCTGTATTCACAGGATCTGTGTCTTTCGATTCGTGTATGCTGTGTATTTTTACGAAATGTTTGATGATTAGTAGTTAGGTAAACACGTTGCTCATTGTAATTATTCTAGTCCATTTGTGATGGTGGGTGCAATTGTAAACTATGAAGTCTACCTGAAATATGCACTTTTTTCTAACAAAACCTATCCCATACCATAAATATGTTATCAGACTGTCATCTAATGAGTTTTTTTGTTGGTTAGGGGCTATAAATATCTTAGTTTAGCCGAATTGGTGATGGCTACTGGTGTTGGTGGACAAATAAAAGATGGTGGATTATGCTAATGTGTTTTTAGGTAATAGATGTACATCTTTACATATTGTGTCTTCCCTGTAAAACATTTTAAAAATCGGAAATGTTGACTGGATTCACAAGATCTGTGTCTTTCATTAGCTGTATTGGACTTTAATGTGTGAAAGTTAAATATTTTAAAAAAATATTTTTTTTGAATTTCGCGGCACTGGTTTTTCAGTGGGGGGGGGGGGGGGTGTGCCGCTAGCGCCACGCTGATCCTAGACAGGTTTTAAAGAGTCCAATCTCTTAGGATCAATCTAGCAGTATTTACAATAAGTCGCTACTCTGTCACAATAAGTCGCTGCTCTTTACAATAAGTCGCTGCTCTTTACAATAAGTCGCTGCTCTTTACAATAAGTCGCTGCTCTTTACAATAAGTCGCTGCTCTTTACAATAAGTCGCTGCTCTTTACAATAAGTCGCTGCTCTTTACAATAAGTCGCTGCTCTTTACAATAAGTTGCTGCTCTTTACAATAAGTTGCTACTCTGTCACATATTGTAGTAGTTCCTTGTATTGTAAAGGCCCATAGCGCTCTGGTCAAATGTAGTGCACTGAGGGATAATCGAGTGACTATGCATTCTATGAAAAATAATTAACAACCGTAGAAGGTGTGTTATTTTCCAGAGAACGCATAGAGCCCCGAGTTGATTCTCCTTTTTATACCATGGCTATAATTGAACACATTTTCAGGTAGAAATGTGTTCAACCGTTGAAGTAGCGAGCAACTTTACTAGACAGCTACGGTAGTTGCCTTGGTAACCAAACACAACAGACGTGCTCGTTCATCTGACCAAACCATCAGTCCTAGCTTGCTATTATGAAAATCGAAATTTAACCATAACAATAATATTTTCAATTAGACTTTTGCTTTCTAAAGCAGCTCAAACACAGACCAAGTAACTATGGAACTATAGCCATTAAAGTTCGACCGTGTGTTAATTTAAGCCATGAGGCACCTCGGGGGTTGTGGTATATGGCCAATATACCACGGCTATGGGCTGTTCTTATGGACAACGCAACGCAGAGTACAGCCTGGACACAGCCCTTAGCCGTGGTATATTGGCCATATACCACAACCCCCCCGAGGTGCATTATTGCTGTTATAAACTGGTTACCAATGTAAATAGAGCAGTAAAAATACATGTTTTTGTCACATCCGTGGTATAAGGTCTGATATACCACGGCTTTCAGCCAATCAGCATTCAGGGTTCAAACCACCCAGTTTATAAAAGGGAAATAACGCACGCTCTAGAATTCCATTCAAGCCAATAAGAAACAACTATTCAACAATGCCATGGTATGAATAGGAAATAGAGTGCCATGTGGAAGGCACCCAGACGCCATTTGTAACAGGACTGAGATTGAATCCTACTACACCGGCTCTGACGCTCGTCGGATGTGGCAGTGCTTGAAAACTATTACGGACTACAAATGGAAACACAGTCGCGAGCTGCCCAGTGACGCGAGTCTACCAGACGACATTTGTAACAGGACTGAGATTGAATCCTACTACACCGGCTCTGACGCTCGTCGGATGTGGCAGTGCTTGAAAACTATTACGGACTACAAATGGAAACACAGACGCGAGCTGCCCAGGGACGCGAGCCTACCAGACGAGCTAAATGTCTTTTATGCTGGCTTCGAGGCAAGCAACACCGAAGCATGCACGAGAGCACCAGCTGTTCTGGATGACTGTGTGATAACGTTCTCGGTAGCCGATGTGAACAAAACCTTTAAACAGGTCAACATTCACAAGGCCGCAGGGCCAGACGGATAAACCAGGACGTGTACTCAAAGTATGCGCGAACCAACTGGCAAGTGTCTTCACTGACATTTTCAGCCTCTCCCTGACCGAGTCTGTAATACCTACATGTTTCAAGCAGACCACCATAGTTCATGTGCCCAAGGACGCAAAGGTAACCTTCCTAAATGATTACCGCCCCATAGCGCTCACGTCGGTAGCCATGAAGTGCTTTGAAAGGCTGGTCATGGCTCACATCAACAGCATCCTCCCGGTCACCCTAGACCCACTCCAATTCGCATACCGATCCAACAGATGCACAGATGACACAATCTCAATCGCACTCCACACTGCCCTTTCTCAACTGGACAAAAGGAACACTTACAGCTCAGCGTTCAACACCATAGTGCCCACAAAGCTCATCACTAAGCTAAGGATCCTGGGACTAAACACCTCCCTCTGCAACTGGATCCTGGACTTCCTGAAGGGCCGCCCCCAGGTGGTGAGGGCAGGTAACAACACATCTGCCACGCTGATCCTCAACACTGGAGCCCCTCAGGGGTGTGTACTTAGTTCCCTCCTGTATTCCCTGTCACCCACAACTGCGTGGCCAAACACGACTCCAACACCATCATTAAGTTTGCTGACAACACAACAGTGACAACGATGAGACGGCCTATAGGGAGGAGGTCAGAGAACTGGCAGTGTGGTGCCAGGACAACAACCTCTCCCTCAATGTGAGCAAGACAAAGGAGCTGATCGTGGACTACAGGAAAAGGCGGGCCGGCTGTATTGGAACGGGTTGAGAGTTTCAAGTTCCTTGGTGTCCACATCACCAATGAACTATCATGGTCCAAACATACCAAGACAGTCGTGAAGAGGGCACGACAAAACCTTTTACCCCTCAGGAGACTGAAAAGATCTGGCATGGGTCCCCAGATCCTCAAAAGGTTCTACAGCTGCACCATCGAGAGCATCTTGACCGGTTGCATCAGCGCCTGGTATGGCAACTGCTCGGCATCTGACCGTAAGGAGCTACAGATGGTGGTGCGTACGGCCCAGTACATCACTGGGGCCAAGCTTCCTGCCATCCAGGACCTATATAATAGGCGGTGTCAGAGAAAAGCCCATAAAATTGTCAGAGACTCCAGTCACCCAAGTTATAGACTGTTTTCTCTGCTACCGCACGACAAGCTGTACCAGAGCACCAAGTCTAGGACCAAAAGGCTCCTCAACAGCTTATGTTGTCAACCCCAAAACCATTAGACTGCTGAACAATTCATAAAATCGCCACCGCATAATTTACATTGACCCCCCCCCTCTTTTGTAAACTGCTGCTACTCGCTGTTTGTTTGTTACCTATGCATAGTCACTTCGCCCCCACCTACATGTACAGATTACCTCAACTAGCCTGTACCCCCGCACACTGACTCTGTACCGGTGCCCCCTGTATATAGCCTCCACATTGACTCTGTACCGTAATACCCTGTATATAGTCTCCACATTGACTCTGTACCGGTACCCCCTGTATATAGTCTCCACATTGACTCTGTACCGGTACCCCCTGTATATAGCCTCCACATTGACTCTGTACCGGTACTCCCTGTATATAGCCTCCACATTGACTCTGTACCGGTACCCCCTGTATATAGTTTCCACATTGACTCTGTACCGGTACCCCCTGTATATAGCCTCCACATTGACTCTGTACCGGTACTCCCTGTATATAGCCTCCACATTGACTCTGTACCGGTACCCCCTGTATATAACCTCCACATTGACTCTGTACTGTAATACCCTGTATATAGCCTCCACATTGACTCTGTACCGGTACCCCCTGTATATAGCCTCCACATTGACTCTGTACCGTAACACCCTGTATATAGCCTCCACATTGACTCTGTACTGTAATACCCTGTATATAGCCTCCACATTGACTCTGTACCGGTACTCCCTGTATATAGCCTCCACATTGACTCTGTACCGGTACCCCCTGTATATAGTTTCCACATTGACTCTGTACCGGTACCCCCTGTATATAGCCTCCACATTGACTCTGTACCGGTACCCCCTGTATATAGCCTCCACATTGACTCTGTACTGTAATACCCTGTATATAGCCTCCACATTGACTCTGTACCGGTACCCCCTGTATATAGCCTCCACATTGACTCTGTACCTGTACCCCCTGTATATAGCCTCCACATTGACTCTGTACCGGTACCCCCTGTATATAGCCTCGTTATTGTTATTCTTATTGTGTTACTTTATATTGTTACTTTTGATTTTAGTCTACTTTAGTCAATTTTCTTCTTCTTGAACTGCACTGTTGGTTAAGGGCTTGTAAGTAAAGCATTTCACTGTAAAGTCTACACTTGTATTCGGTGCAAGTGGCAAATAAAGTTTGATTTGATTTGATCATCACGATCAGCATTTGAGTAAATATTCTACTACAGCATGCAGTGGTCGGGCAGAGAGATGGACGAATTAGGCCCCAGCGTTAAAAAGGCATCAGCCATGGTCGTATATCTAGATCTCTCCCTCCATCTCTCTCTCTATCCACATCTCTCCATCTCTCTCTCTCTCTATCCACATCCCTCCATCTCTCTCTCTCTCTCTATCCACATCCCTCCATCTCTCTCTCTATCCACATCCCTCCATCTCTCTCTCTATCCACATCCCTCCATCTCTCTCTCTATCCACATCCCTCCATCTCTCTCTCTCTCTATCCACACCCCTCCATCTCTCTCTCCATCTATCCACATCCCTCCATCTCTCCATCTATCCACACCCCTCCATCTCTCTCTATCCACATCCCTCCATCTCTCTCTATCCACATCCCTCCATCTCTCTCTATCCACATCCCTCCATCTCTCTCTCTATCCACATCCCTCCATCTCTCTCTCTATCCACATCCCTCCATCTCTCCCTCTATCCACATCCCTCCATCTCTCTCTCTATCCACATCCCTCCATCTCTCCCTCTATCCACATCCCTCCATCTCTCTCTCTATCCACATCCCTCCATCTCTCTCTCTATCCACACCCCTCCATCTCTCTCTCCATCTATCCACATCCCTCCATCTCTCCCTCTATCCACATCCCTCCATCTCTCTCTCTATCCACATCCCTCCATCTCTCCCTCTATCCACATCCCTCCATCTCTCTCTCTATCCACATCCCTCCATCTCTCCCTCTATCCACATCCCTCCATCTCTCTCTCTATCCACATCCCTCCATCTCTCCCTCTATCCACATCCCTCCATCTCTCTCTCTATCCACATCCCTCCATCTCTCTCTCTATCCACATCCCTCCATCTCTCTCTCTATCCACATCCCTCCATCTCTCTCTCTATCCACACCCCTCCATCTCTCTCTATCCACATCCCTCCATCTCTCCCTCTATCCACATCCCTCCATCTCTCCCTCTATCCACATCCCTCCATCTCTCTCTCTATCCACATCCCTCCATCTCTCTCTCTATCCACATCCCTCCATCTCTCCCTCTATCCACATCCCTCCATCTCTCTCTCTATCCACATCCCTCCATCTCTCTCTCTATCCACATCCCTCCATCTCTCTCTCTATCCACATCCCTCCATCTCTCTCTCTATCCACATCCCTCCATCTCTCCCTCTATCCACATCCCTCCATCTCTCTCTCTATCCACACCCCTCCATCTCTCTCTCTCTATCCACATCCCTCCATCTCTCTCTCTATCCACATCCCTCCATCTCTCTCTCTCTATCCACATCCCTCCATCTCTCCCTCTATCCACATCCCTCCATCTCTCTCTCTCTCTCTATCCACATCCCTCCATCTCTCTCTCTATCCACATCCCTCCATCTCTCTCTCTCTCTATCCACACCCCTCCATCTCTCCCTCTATCCACATCCCTCCATCTCTCTCTATCCACATCCCTCCATCTCTCTCTCTCTCTCTATCCACATCCCTCCATCTCTCTCTATCCACACCCCTCCATCTCTCTCTCCATCTATCCACATCCCTCCATCTCTCCATCTATCCACACCCCTCCATCTCTCTCTATCCACATCCCTCCATCTCTCTCTATCCACATCCCTCCATCTCTCTCTCTCTCTCTATCCACATCCCTCCATCTCTCTCTATCCACATCCCTCCATCTCTCTCTCTCTCTATCCACACCCCTCCATCTCTCCCTCTATCCACATCCCTCCATCTCTCTCTCTCTCTCTATCCACATCCCTCCATCTCTCTCTCTATCCACATCCCTCCATCTCTCCCTCTATCCACATCCCTCCATCTCTCTCTCTCTCTCTATCCACATCCCTCCATCTCTCTCTATCCACATCCCTCCATCTCTCTCTCTATCCACATCCCTCCATCTCTCTCTCTATCCACATCCCTCCATCTCTCTCTCTATCCACATCCCTCCATCTCTCTCTCTATCCACATCCCTCCATCTCTCTCTCTCTCTCTATCCACATCCCTCCATCTCTCTCTATCCACATCCCTCCATCTCTCTCTCTATCCACATCCCTCCATCTCTCTCTCTCTATCTACATCCCTCCATCTCTCTCTCTCTCTCTATCCACATCCCTCCATCTCTCTCTCTATCCACATCCCTCCATCTCTCTCTCTCTCTATCCACATCCCTCCATCTCTCTCTCTATCCACATCCCTCCATCTCTCTCTCTATCCACATCCCTCCATCTCTCTCTCTATCCACATCCCTCCATCTCTCTCTCTATCCACATCCCTCCATCTCTCTCTCTCTATCTACATCCCTCCATCTCTCTCTCTATCCACATCCCTCCATCTCTCCCTCTATCCACATCCCTCCATCTCTCTCTATCCACATCCCTCCATCTCTCTCTCTATCCACATCCCTCCATCTCTCTCTCTCTCTATCCACATCCCTCCATCTCTCCCTCTATCCACATCCCTCCATCTCTCTCTCTATCCACATCCCTCCATCTCTCTCTCTATCCACACCCCTCCATCTCTCCCTCTATCCACATCCCTCCATCTCTCTCTCTCTCTCTATCCACATCCCTCCATCTCTCTCTCTATCCACATCCCTCCATCTCTCTCTCTCTATCTATCCACATCCCTCCATCTCTCTCTATCCACATCCCTCCATCTCTCCCTCCATCTCTCTCTCTATCCACACCCCTCCATCTCTCCCTCTATCCACATCCCTCCATCTCTCTCTCTCTATCTATCCACATCCCTCCATCTCTCTCTATCCACATCCCTCCATCTCTCTCTATCCACATCCCTCCATCTCTCTCTCTCTATCTATCCACATCCCTCCATCTCTCTCTATCTACATCCCTCCATCTCTCTCTCTCTCTATCCACATCCCTCCATCTCTCTCTCTATCCACATCCCTCCATCTCTCTCTCTCTCTATCCACATCCCTCCATCTCTCCCTATCTACATCCCTCCATCTCTCTCTCTATCCACATCCCTCCATCTCTCTCTCTCTCTATCTACATCCCTCCATCTCTCTCTCTATCTACATCCCTCCATCTCTCTCTCTCTCTATCCACATCCCTCCATCTCTCTCTCTATCCACATCCCTCCATCTCTCTCTCTATCCACATCCCTCCATCTCTCTCTATCCACATCCCTCCATCTCTCTCTCTATCCACATCCCTCCATCTCTCTCTCTATCCACATCCCTCCATCTCTCTCTCTATCCACATCCCTCCATCTCTCTCTCTATCCACATCCCTCCATCTCTCTCTCTATCCACACCCCTCCATCTCTCTCTCTATCCACATCCCTCCATCTCTCTCTATCCACATCCCTCCATCTCTCTCTCTATCCACATCCCTCCATCTCTCTCTCTCTCTATCCACACCCCTCCATCTCTCTCTCTATCCACATCCCTCCATCTCTCTCTCTATCCACATCCCTCCATCTCTCTCTCTCTATCCACATCCCTCCATCTCTCTCTATCCACATCCCTCCATCTCTCTCTCTATCCACATCCCTCCATCTCTCTCTCTATCCACATCCCTCCATCTCTCTCTCTATCTATCCACATCCCTCCATCTCTCTCTCTCTCTCTATCCACATCCCTCCATCTCTCCCTCTATCCACATCCCTCCATCTCTCTCTCTCTCTATCCACATCCCTCCATCTCTCTCTATCCACATCCCTCCATCTCTCTCTCTCTCTCTATCCACATCCCTCCATCTCTCTCTATCTACATCCCTCCATCTCTCTCTCTATCCACATCCCTCCATCTCTCTCTCTATCCACATCCCTCCATCTCTCTCTCTATCCACACCCCTCCATCTCTCTCTATCCACATCCCTCCATCTCTCTCTCTATCCACATCCCTCCATCTCTCTCTCTATCCACATCCCTCCATCTCTCTCTCTATCCACATCCCTCCATCTCTCTCTATCCACATCCCTCCATCTCTCTCTCTCTATCCACATCCCTCCATCTCTCTCTCTATCTACATCCCTCCATCTCTCTCTCTATCCACATCCCTCCATCTCTCCCACTATCCACATCCCTCCATCTCTCTCTCTCTCTCTATCCACATCCCTCCATCTCTCTCTCTCTCTATCCACATCCCTCCATCTCTCTCTCTATCCACATCCCTCCATCTCTCTCTATCCACATCCCTCCATCTCTCTCTCTATCTACATCCCTCCATCTCTCTCTCTCTCTCTATCCACATCCCTCCATCTCTCTCTCTATCCACATCCCTCCATCTCTCTCTCTCTCTCTATCCACACCCCTCCATCTCTCCCTCTATCCACATCCCTCCATCTCTCTCTCTCTCTCTATCCACATCCCTCCATCTCTCTCTCTATCCACACCCCTCCATCTCTCCCTCTATCCACATCCCTCCATCTCTCTCTCTCTCTCTATCCACATCCCTCCATCTCTCTCTCTATCCACATCCCTCCATCTCTCTCTCTATCCACATCCCTCCATCTCTCTCTCTATCCACATCCCTCCATCTCTCTCTATCCACATCCCTCCATCTCTCTCTCTATCTACATCCCTCCATCTCTCCCTCTATCCACATCCCTCCATCTCTCTCTCTCTCTCTATCCACATCCCTCCATCTCTCTCTCTCTCTCTATCCACATCCCTCCATCTCTCTCTCTATCCACATCCCTCCATCTCTCCCTCTATCCACATCCCTCCATCTCTCTCTCTATCCACATCCCTCCATCTCTCCCTCTATCCACACCCCTCCATCTCTCCCTCTATCCACATCCCTCCATCTCTCTCTATCCACATCCCTCCATCTCTCTCTCTCTCTATCCACATCCCTCCCTCTCTCTCTATCTATCCACATCCCTCCATCTCTCTCTATCCACATCCCTCCATCTCTCTCTCTATCCACATCCCTCCATCTCTCTCTCTATCCACATCCCTCCATCTCTCTCTATCCACATCCCTCCATCTCTCTCTCTATCCACATCCCTCCATCTCTCTCTCTCTCTATCCACATCCCTCCATCTCTCCCTCTCTCTATCCACATCCCTCCATCTCTCTCTCTCTCTATCCACATCCCTCCATCTCTCTCTCTCTCTATCCACATCCCTCCATCTCTCTCTCTCTCTATCCACATCCCTCCATCTCTCTCTCTCTATCCACATCCCTCCATCTCTCTCTCTATCCACATCCCTCCATCTATCTCTCTCTCCTTTATGGCCACAGCTGCTGCTACTATTTTGAAGAGGTTTAATATTTAATTCACCCTGCTGAATAAACTATCTGTACAAACGTATGTGGACAGCCCTTCGAATTAGTAGATTACGCTATTTCAGCCACAGCCGTTGCTGACAGGTGTATAAACTCGAGCACACAGCCATGCAATCTCCATAGACAAACACTGGCAGAGGAATGGCGTTGCTGAAGAGCTCAGTGGCTTTCAATGTGGCACCGTCATAGGATGCCACCTTTCCAACAAGTCAGTTTGTCAAATTTCTGCAAGAGCTTCCCCGGGTCAAATGTAAGTGTTGATATTGTGAAGTGGAAATGTCAAGGAGCAACAACGGCTCAGCCGCGAAGTGGTAGACCAAACAAGCTGACAGAACGGGACTGAAGTGCATAGCGTAGAAATCGTCTGTCCTCGGTTGCAACTCTCACTACCGAGTTCCAAACTGCCTCCGGAAGCAACGTCAGCACAAGAACTGTTTGTCGGGCGCTTCATGAAATGGGTTTCCATGGCCAACCGTCGGCCGCATTACGCTTCAGAATCTGGCAGTCCGACGGAGAAATCTGGGTTTAGTGGATGCCAGGAAAAAGCTACCTGGAGCTACCTGGTGGAGGAGGAATAATGGTCTGGGGCTGTTTTTCATGGTCCGGGCCCCTTAGTTCCAGTGAAGGGAAATCTTAACGCTACAGCGTACAATGACATTCTAGATGATTCTGTGCTTCCAACTTTGTGGCAACAGTTTGGGGAAGGCCTTTTCCTGTTTCAGCATGACAATGCCCCCGTGCACAAAGCGAGGTCCATACAGAAATGGTTTGTCGAGATCGGTGTGGAAGAACTTGACTAGCCTGCTCAGAGCCCTGACATCAACCCCATCTCACACCTTTGTGATGAATTGGAACGCCGACTGCGAGCCAGGCCTAATCGCCCAACATCACTGCCCGACCTCACTAATACTCTTATGGCTGAATGGAAGTAAGTCCCCGCAGCAATGTTCCAACATCTAGTGGAATGCTCATTACAAAATCATGGGCATTAATGTGGAGTTGGTCCCTCCTTTGCTGCTATAACAACTTCCACTCTTCTGAGTAGTGTGTTCGACGAGCAGGTGTCCACATACTTTTGGTCATGTAGTGTATGCTCCTGTGCCTTTCTCCTCCATTACCCCCCTCCCTCTCCCCTCCCCTCTCCTCCATTAACCTCCTCCCTCCCCCCTCCTCCATTACCCCCCCCCTCCTCCATTACCCTCCTCCCTCCCCCCTACCCCCTCCTAAAAAATAAAAATAAATGAAAAGGCAAAGAAGTTGACATGTTACAGCAATATCCTGACATCATACTGGCATCATGCTGTCTTCTTACTGTTGTCTGTCTTTTTACTGTTGTTTATATTTCTTTACTTTACTATTGTTCACCTAATATATATTTTTGCACTAATGGTTTGAGCTTGTAAGTCAGTAATTCACTGTAAGGTCTACTACACCTGTTGTATTCGGCGCACGTGACAAATAAACTTTGATTTGATCACCTTGACATCAGACTGATGCAAACACTCCAAATATGGAAGTGCCCCCGCCCCTCTCATTAATAATGTAACTCCAAATCAGGAAGTGAAAAAAAAAAAAAAAAAAAGGTTTGTTGTGAATACGTAATTATATCAAAACAGCACAGACCTGTTATGGAATGAAAGTGCTGTCAAAAATCTGATCAAAGCTCAACAAGAAGAGCAGCCTAAAAATCAAATGTTACATAAACCAGAATATGGTTTTATGTAACTAGAAAGACATGATGTTGTTATATAACCCAGAATATGAGAAATCTAAATCATGGTCGGACTATACAGAGAGGGGGGGAAAGGCTATTTTAGGGAATGTGATTTTGCAGCTTCAGCTGGTCAAAGTAGTGCACTATAAAGGGAATAGGGTGCCATTTGGCTCTGGACTAAGTAGTGCACTATAAAGGGAATAGGGTGCCATTTGGCTCTGGACAAAGTAGTGCACTATAAAGGGAATAGGGTGCCATTTGGCTCTGGACAAAGTAGTGCACTATAAAGGGAATAGGGTGCCATTTGGCTATGGGTAAAGTAGTGCACTATAAAGGGAATAGGGTGCCATTTGGCTCTGGACAAAGTAGTGCACTATAAAGGGAATGGGGTGCCATTTGGCTCTGGACAAAGTAGTGCACTATAAAGGGAATAGGGTGTCATTTGGCCCTGAACAAAGTAGTGCACTATAAAGGGAATAGGGTGCCATTTGGCTCTGAACAAAGTAGTGCACTATAAAGGGAAAAGGGTGCCATTTGGCTCTGGACAAAGTAGTGCACTATGAAGGGAATGGGGTGCCATTTGGGACGCACTCCAAGATAATCTGTTATCTAAAGAGAAGAGAAGAGTCAGTGAACAACTAGGCCAAGCTGCAGCCTGCACTAAACTCTTTGATTTCCCTCATCAGAATCAAAACGCTCATACAAACTGACACTGTCAGGGACTGTATTCTACTGTCTGATACTGTCAGGGACTGTATTCTACTGTCTGATACTGTCAGGGACTGTATTCTACTGTCTGATACTGTCAGGGACTGCATTCTACGACCTGATGCTGTCAGGGACTGTATTCTACTGTCTGATACTGTCAGGGACTGCATTCTACTGTCTGATACTGTCAGGGACTGCATTCTACTACCTGATACTGTCAGGGACTGCATTCTACTGTCTGATACTGTCAGGGACTGCATTCTACTACCTGATACTGTCAGGGACTGCATTCTACTGTCTGATACTGTCAGGGACTGCATTCTACTACCTGATACTGTCAGGGACCCCATTCTACTGTCTGATACTGTCAGGGACTGCATTCTACTACCTGATACTGTCAGGGACTGCATTCTACTGTCTGATACTGTCAGGGACTGCATTCTACTGTCTGATACTGTCAGGGACTGTATTCTACTGTCTGATACTGTCAGGGACTGCATTCTACTGTCTGATACTGTCAGGGACTGCATTCTACTGTCTGATACTGTCAGGGACTGTATTCTACTGTCTGATACTGTCAGGGACTGCATTCTACTGTCTGATACTGTCAGGGACTGTATTCTACTGTCTGATACTGTCAGGGACTGCATTCTACTGTCTGATACTGTCAGGGACTGCATTCTACTGTCTGATACTGTCAGGGACTGCATTCTACTGTCTGATACTGTCAGGGACTGCATTCTACTATCTGATACTGTCAGGGACTGTATTCTACTGTCTGATACTGTCAGGGACTGCATTCTACTGCCTGATACTGTCAGGGACTGTATTCTACTGTCTGATACTGTCAGGGACTGCATTCACCTACCTGATGCTGTCAGGGACTGCATTCTGCTGTCTGATGCTGTCAGGGACTGCATTCTGCTGTCTGATGCTGTCAGGGACTGCATTCTACTGTCTG
The DNA here is from genome assembly GCF_029448725.1 of Salvelinus fontinalis. NCBI lineage: Eukaryota > Metazoa > Chordata > Actinopteri > Salmoniformes > Salmonidae > Salvelinus > Salvelinus fontinalis. The sequence goes on from NC_074687.1 coordinate 24,995,737, forward strand.
ATGCTGTCAGGGACTGCATTCTTCTATCTGATACTGTCAGGGACTGCATTCTACTACCTGATACTGTCAGGGACTGCATTCTACTGTCTGATACTGTCAGGGACTGCATTCTACTGTCTGATACTGTCAGGGACTGTATTCTACTGTCTGATACTGTCAGGGACTGCATTCTACTGTCTGATACTGTCAGGGACTGCATTCTACTGTCTGATGCTGTCAGGGACTGCATTCTACTACCTGATACTGTCAGGGACTGCATTCTACTGTCTGATACTGTCAGGGACTGCATTCTACTGTCTGATACTGTCAGGGACTGCATTCTACTGTCTGATACTGTCAGGGACTGCATTCTACTGTCTGATACTGTCAGGGACTGTATTCTACTGTCTGATACTGTCAGGGACTGCATTCTACTGTCTGATACTGTCAGGGACTGCATTCTACCACCTGATACTGTCAGGGACTGCATTCTACTGTCTGATGCTGTCAGGGACTGCATTCTACTGTCTGATACTGTCAGGGACTGCATTCTACTGTCTGATACTGTCAGGGACTGTATTCTACTGTCTGATACTGTCAGGGACTGCATTCTACTGTCTGATACTGTCAGGGACTGCATTCTACTGTCTGATACTGTCAGGGACTGCATTCTACTGTCTGATACTGTCAGGGACTGCATTCTACTGTCTGATACTGTCAGGGACTGTATTCTACTATCTGATACTGTCAGGGACTGTATTCTACTGTCTGATACTGTCAGGGACTGCATTCTACTGTCTGATACTGTCAGGGACTGTATTCTACTGTCTGATACTGTCAGGGACTGCATTCTACCACCTGATACTGTCAGGGACTGCATTCTACTGTCTGATACTGTCAGGGACTGCATTCTACTGTCTGATACTGTCAGGGACTGCATTCTTCTATCTGATACTGTCAGGGACTGCATTCTACTGTCTGATACTGTCAGGGACTGCATTCTACTGTCTGATACTGTCAGGGACTGTATTCTACTGTCTGATACTGTCAGGGACTGCATTCTACTGTCTGATACTGTCAGGGACTGTATTCTACTACCTGATACTGTCAGGGACTGCATTCTACTGTCTGATACTGTCAGGGACTGCATTCTACTGTCTGATACTGTCAGGGACTGCATTCTACTGTCTGATACTGTCAGGGACTGTATTCTACTGTCTGATACTGTCAGGGACTGCATTCTACTGTCTGATACTGTCAGGGACTGCATTCTACTGTCTGATACTGTCAGGGACTGCATTCTACTGTCTGATACTGTCAGGGACTGTATTCTACTGTCTGATACTGTCAGGGACTGCATTCTACTGTCTGTATTATAGTTTAGATGTACTACAAACCAACTATAACTACATAGTATTATAGTTTAGATGTACTACAAACCAACTATAACTACATAGTATTATAGTTTAGATGTACTACAAACCAACTATAACTACATAGTATTATAGTTTAGATGTACTACAAACCAACTATAACTACATAGTATTATATTTTAGATGTACTACAAACCAACTATAACTACATAGTATTATAGTTTAGATGTACTACAAACCAACTATAACTACATAGTATTATAGTTTAGATGTACTACAAACCAACTATAACTACATAGTATTATAGTTTAGATGTACTACAAACCAACTATAACTACAGTAGTATAGTTTAGATGTACTACAAACCAACTATAACTCCAGTATTATAGTTTAGATGTACTACAAACCAACTATAACTACAGTATTATAGTTTAGATGTACTACAAACCAACTATAACTACATAGTATTATAGTTTAGATGTACTACAAACCAACTATAACTACATAGTATTATAGTTTAGATGTACTACAAACCAACTATAACTACAGTAGTATAGTTTAGATGTACTACAAACCAACTATAACTACATAGTATTATAGTTTAGATGTACTACAAACCAACTATAACTACATAGTATTATAGTTTAGATGTACTACAAACAACTATAACTACAGTAGTATAGTTTAGATGTACTACAAACCAACTATAACTACATAGTATTATAGTTTAGAGCACGTCTAGACAAGCAGAGTCACGGAAGCATACCGTCCTGTTGTGATTAGCGTACGACTCCGTCAATACGCAGGACGGACAGATGGACGGACAGAGGACAGAAGACAGACAACCCTGTAAAACCTTGGGCTCTGTGATTATCGTGCCAATAGAGCCTCCCTGTCCATGGCCATAGTCAGATTGTGTACATCTACGTATTGAACCATGGCCTCCACTTGGATAACCTCCCTTTGAACTTAAAATGGGCTCTGCGTTGAAACCCTCCGGTGATATAGACAACAGGAGGAAGGGGCCCATCTGAGGGTCCTTACAAAATGGCATCGTATTCACAAAAGTAGTGCACTAAATAGGGAATAGGGTAAATGTGATCTGAGGGGGGGGGGGGGGGGGGGGGGGGGCGAAAACAAATCTTCAACTAAAATGTGTCAAATAATTAACACTCTCATCTTGAATCTTAAATAAAATCGAAGATGCTAGATTTTACACCTTAGTTCACACACAGGAATTACCTTCTGTCTCACTGATGGAAAAGGCCATTAATAGACAAACTACATTAGATATGTAGAGGGCTAGGAGGGTCTGTTACATGGCACCCTATTCCCTTTAGAGTGCACTACAATTTATAGGGTGCCATTTGATACTCAGATAATATTAAATACGTCTGGAACCATGCAGTGTTCTGGAACCATGCAGTGTTCTGGAACCATGCAGTGTTCTGGTACCATGCAGTGTTCTGGAACCATGCAGTGTTCTGGAACCATGCAGTGTTCTGGTACCATGGAGTGTTCTAGTACCAGGGAGTGTTCTGGTACCATGCAGTGTTCTGGAACCATGCAGTGTTCTGGAACCATGCAGTGTTCTGGTACCATGCAGTGTTCTGGTACCATGCAGTGTTCTGGAACCATGCAGTGTTCTGGTACCATGCAGTGTTCTGGTACCATGGAGTGTTCTGGTACCATGGAGTGTTCTGGAACCATGCAGTGTTCTGGAACCATGCAGTGTTCTGGTACCATGGAGTGTTCTGGTACCATGGAGTGTTCTGGAACCATGCAGTGTTCTGGAACCATGCAGTGTTCTGGTACCATGGAGTGTTCTGGTACCATGGAGTGTTCTGGAACCATGGAGTGTTCTGGTACCATGCAGTGTTCTGGTACCATGCAGTGTTCTGGTACCATGGAGTGTTCTGGATCCATGGAGTGTTCTGGTACCATGCAGTGTTCTGGAACCATGCAGTGTTCTGGAACCATGGAGTGTTCTGGAACCATGCAGTGTTCTGGTACCATGGAGTGTTCTGGTACCATGCAGTGTTCTGGTACCATGCAGTGTTCTGGAACCATGCAGTGTTCTGGTACGATGGAGTGTTCTGGAACCATGCATTGTTCTGGTACCATGCAGTGTTCTGGTACCATGCAGTGTTCTGGTACCATGCAGTGTTCTGGAACCATGCAGTGTTCTGGTACCATGGAGTGTTCTGGTACCATGGAGTGTTCTGGTGCCATGGAGTGTTCTGGAACCATGCAGTGTTCTGGTACCATGCAGTGTTCTGGTACCATGCAGTGTTCTGGTACCACGCAGTGTTCTGGAACCATGCAGTGTTCTGGTACCATGGAGTGTTCTGGTACCATGGAGTGTTCTGGAACCATGCAGTGTTCTGTTACCATGGAGTGTTCTGGTACCATGGAGTGTTCTGGTACCATGCAGTGTTCTGGAACCATGCAGTGTTCTGGTACCATGGAGTGTTCTGGTACCATGGAGTGTTCTGGTACCATGCAGTGTTCTTTATCACAATGTAGGTTGCTTAGAGTTTGTTCAAGCTGCACCAAACTACATTAGATATGTAGAGGGCTAGTAGGGTCTGGGGGTGTGTTTGTTCAAGCTGCACCAAACTACATTAGATATGTAGAGGGCTAGGCGGGTCTGGGGGTGTGTTTGTTCAAGCTGCACCAAACTACATTAGATATGTAGAGGGCTAGGCGGGTCTGGGGGTGTGTTTGTTCAAGCTGCACCAAACTACATTAGATATGTAGAGGGCTAGGCGGGTCTGGGGGTGTGTTTGTTCAAGCTGCACCAAACTACATTAGATATGTAGAGGGCTAGGCGGGTCTGGGGGTGTGTTTGTTCAAGCTGCACCAAACTACATTAGATATGTAGAGGGCTAGGCGGGTCTGGGGGTGTGTTTGTTCAAGCTGCACCAAACTACATTAGATATGTAGAGGGCTAGGAGGGTCTGGGGGTGTGTTTGTTCAAGCTGCACCAAACCACATTAGATATGTAGAGGGCTAGTAGGGTCTGGGGGTGTGTTTGTTCAAGCTGCACCAAACTACATTAGATATGTAGAGGGCTAGGAGGGTCTGGGGGTGTGTTTGTTCAAGCTGCACCAAACTACATTAGATATGTAGAGGGCTAGGAGGGTCTGGGGGTGTGTTTGTTCAAGCTGCACCAAACCACATTAGATATGTAGAGGGCTAGTAGGGTCTGGGGGTGTGTTTGTTCAAGCTGCACCAAACTACATTAGATATGTAGAGGGCTAGGAGGGTCTGGGGGTGTGTTTGTTCAAGCTGCACCAAACTACATTAGATATGTAGAGGGCTAGCAGGGTCTGGGGTGTGTTTGTTCAAGCTGCACCAAGACATATCTGTAGATGTGATGTATACGTACAACACTGTTGCAGCAATGAGAAAATGTATGTATTGATTTTTCTAATGATGATTGTTTGGTCTAGATAATTACACAGCTTAGACCTTTCATTGCAAAATGTCAAATCAACAGCGAGAGTATAAACTCAGGTGTCACGGTTTATTATAGGTGACGTCATGGCGCTCTCATTGGTGGACAGACAACCTAAAGGAGGTCTCCTCTCATTGGTGGACAAACAACATAAAGGAGGTCTCCTCTCATTGGTGGACAAACAACGTAAAGGAGGTCTCCTCTCATTGGTGGACAGACAACCTAAAGGAGGTCTCCTCTCATTGGTGGACAGACAACCTAAAGGAGGTCTCCTGTCATTGGTGGACAAACAACCTAAAGGAGGTCTCCTCTCATTGGTGGACAAACAATCTAAAGGAGGTCTCCTCTCATTGCATCAAGGCCAAAGCAACTTGGTAAACAGAAGATCATTCTCCAAACAAAACAAAGGCTGCAGAGCTCTGGTCAAAAGTAGTGCACTATATAGGGAATAGGGTGCCATTTGAGAAGTACCCAAAAAATAAAAGGTCCTCCTTTTAAAAAAGACACAATCCGATCCAGGCACACTACACACAGACACACTACACACACACTACACGTTTGTCTAAATGACAGTTGAACACGAATCTGTCCTAATCCAGCTCATTAGAAGGGCCTTATTAAACACGACAGTAATTGTATTGTTTGCAGTGCAAACTATCCAGAGCACATTCACATCATTAACAACTTCAGCAGTAGTTTTTAATACTCCTCCGTGGTCAGGCTGATATCTTACCAGATCATTAGAACAGAAACGCAAAATAACATTGAAGTACAATTGTCCTACATTCTGGCTAATTAATTTAGCGCAGAATATCTCAAATTGTAGGATCAAGTGGATTACATATTGAGAGAGACTTTACTCCTGGATAAGTCCTCTTTAAAAAGGATACATGTTAGAGACAGTTTGGGATATACAGTGACTTCGGAAAGTATTCAGACCCCTTGACTTTTTCCACATTTTGTTACGTTACAGCCTTATTCTAAAATGGATTTAAAAAATAATAATCCTCAGCAATCTACACACACGAACCCATAATGACATCACAATACCCAATAATGACATCACAATACCCAATAATGACATCACAATACCCAATAATGACATCACAATACCCAATAATGACGAAGCAAAAATCATTTTTTAGAATGTTTTGCAAATGTATTAAAAATAAAAAATAGAAATACCTTATTTACATAAGTATTCAGACCCTTTGCTATGAGACTCGAAATTGAGCTCAGGTGCATCCTGTTTCCATTGATCATCCTTGAGATGTTTCTACAACTTGATTGGAGTCCACCTGTGGTATATTCAATTGATTGGACATGATTTGGAAAGGCACACACCTGTCTATATAAGGTCCCACAGTTGACAGTGCATGTCAGAACAAAAACCGAGTCCTGAGGTCGAAGGAATTGTCCATAGAGCTCCGAGACAACATTGTGTCGAGGCACAGTTCTAGGGAAGGGTACCAAAAAAAAATTCTGCAGCATTGAAGGTCCCCAAGAATACAGTGGCCTCCATCATTCTTAAATGGAAGAAGTTTGGAACCACCAAGACTCTTCCTAGAGCTGGCAGCCCGGCCAAACTGAGCAATCAGGGAAGAAGGGCCTTGGTCAGGGAGGTGACCCAGAATCCGATGGTCACTGACAGAGCTCTAGAGTTCCTCTGTGGAGATGGGAGAACCTTCCAGAAGAACAACCATCTCTGCAGCACTCCACCAATCAGGCTTTTATGGTAGAGTGGCCAGACGGAAGCCAATCCTCAGTAAAAGGCACATGACGGCCTGCTTGGAGTTTACCAAAAGGCACCTAAAGACTCTCAGACCATGAGAAACAAGATTCTCTGGTCTGATGAAATCAAGATTGAACTCTTTGGCCTGAATGCCAAGCGTCACGTCTGGAGGAAACCTGGCACCATCCCTACAGTGAAGCATGGTGGTGGCAGCATTATGCTGAGAGGATGTTTTTCAGTGGCAGGGACTGGGAGACTAGACAGGATCGAGGCAAAGATGAAAGGACAAAAGGACAACGACCCTAAGCACACAGCCAAGGAAACACAGGAGTGGCTTTGGGACAAGTCTCTGAATGTCCTTGAGTGGCCCAGCCAGACTAGGGCGAAGGTTCACCTTCTTATCCCTGCCTTCACACTTGAACCCGATCTAACATCTCTGGAGAGATCTGGAAATAGCTGTGCAGCAACGCTCCCCATCCAACCTGACAGAGCTTGAGAGGATCTGCAGAGAAGAATGGGAGAAACTCCCCAAATACAGGTGTGCCAAGCTTGTAGCGTCATACCCAAGAAGGCTCAAGGGTGTAATCGCTGCCAAAGATGCTTCAACAAAGTACTGAGTAAAGTACTGTAGACTGTATGTTAGAGTTAGTTAAGTATATACATCAAAACACCCAGATGATTGTATGGGAAACATAAAATAAGGTGACCAAGTCTTTAGATGTGACCAAGTCTTTAAAAGGGATAAAGTCTTTAAAAGGGATAAATAAATGTTGTTTTTCTTCACTCAGCTGGAGGCCGCTGTATAAGGCATACATCAAAACAAAATGGAGACATGTCACTATCGTCTTATCCCTGCCTTCACAAGCTGTCAGGTCGAAGGCAGGGCTGTGACATCCATGTACCCGGCACTAGCCAGGCGCTAACGAGCTACGTCCCTTCCAGCAGGGCTACGGGCTAGCCCTTATTAATATTGACAGAATAACAGATTAAGGGAAGTCCCCTTGAGAGCCATCACTCCACTTTGCTGCCTGACACACAAAATATATTGACATGTCCCCCTTTCAGCACTCCCCTCACGCCCCTGAAAGCCTCTCTAGTCAGACACAGCAACAAGTCCCCTTTCAGCACTCCCCCACGCCCCTGAAAGCCTCTCTAGTCAGACACAGCAACAAGTCCCCTTTCAGCACTCCCTCACGCCCCTGAAAGCCTCTCTAGTCAGACACAGCAACAAGACCCCCTTTCAGCACTCCCCCACGCCCCTGAAAGCCTCTCTAGTCAGACACACAGCAACAAGTCCCCTTTTCAGCACTCCCTCACGCCCCTGAAAGCCTCTCTAGTCAGACACAGCAACAAGACCCCCTTTCAGCACTCCCCCACGCCCCTGAAAGCCTCTCTAGTCAGACACACAGCAACAAGTCCCCCTTTCAGCACTCCCCCACGCCCCTGAAAGCCTCTCTAGTCAGACACACAGCAACAAGTCCTTTTCAGCACTCCCCCACGCCCCTGAAAGCCTCTCTAGTCAGACACAGCAACAAGTCCCCTTTCAGCACTCCCTCACGCCCCTGAAAGCCTCTCTAGTCAGACACAGCAACAAGTCCCCTTTCAGCACTCCCCCACGCCCCTGAAAGCCTCTCTAGTCAGACACAGCAACAAGTCCCCTTTCAGCACTCCCTCACGCCCCTGAAAGCCTCTCTAGTCAGACACAGCAACAAGTCCCCTTTCAGCACTCCCTCACGCCCCTGAAAGCCTCTCTAGTCAGACACAGCAACAAGTCCCCTTTCAGCACTCCCTCACGCCCCTGAAAGCCTCTCTAGTCAGACACACAGCAACAAGTCCTTTTCAGCACTCCCCCACGCCCCTGAAAGCCTCTCTAGTCAGACACAGCAACAAGTCCCCTTTCAGCACTCCCTCACGCCCCTGAAAGCCTCTCTAGTCAGACACAGCAACAAGTCCCCTTTCAGCACTCCCCCACGCCCCTGAAAGCCTCTCTAGTCAGACACACAGCAACAAGTCCCCTTTCAGCACTCCCCCACGCCCCTGAAAGCCTCTCTAGTCAGACACAGCAACAGAGCAGGGCTTGGTAACATGCCAGTTTGCTGTGGTAACAAACAGAGAGAGAGAGAGAAAGGCAGGTCTGTGGCTGACGTGCCATTTCAGACGTAGCTTTTGTTTTGTTTGGGTTTGATAACTCACACAGTCTATAAGATTATTTAGCTTGAATTCAATTGAACTGATCTGGCAAACAATATAAACGCTCCCTGCTGTGACACCGCTGATAAAATGCAAGGTTCTGGGGAGATAGAACATGAGATGGACACATCAGGCTGGGATTTCTCATTGAGTTTTCAACATGGCTCTTCCTGTAAACAAGCCCAGGGGACATAAAGATAATGTTGGTAAAACTGCCCTAATTTTACGGTCTGTTCTGAGACACAGTATGGTGCATCCAAAATGGCACCTCATTAGTGCCCTACTTAAGACCAAAGCCCCTATGTCTATCCTACTTAAAACCAAAGCCCCTATGCCTGTCCTACTTAAGACCAAAGCCCCTATGTCTGTCCTACCTAAAACCAAAGCCCCTATGCCTGTCCTACTTAAGACCAAAGCCCCTATGTCTGTCCTACCTAAGACCAAAGCCCCTATGTCTGTCCTACCTAAGACCAAAGCCCCTGTCTGTCCTACCTAAGACCAAAGCCCCTATGTCTGTCCTACTTAAGACCAAAGCCCCTATGTCTGTCCTACCTAAGACCAAAGCCCCTATGTCTGTCCTACCTAAGACCAAAGCCCCTGTCTGTCCTACCTAAGACCAAAGCCCCTATGTCTGTCCTACTTAAGACCAAAGCCCCTATGTCTGTCCAACTTAAGACCAAAGCCCCTATGTCTGTCCTACTTAAGACCAAAGCCCCTATGTCTGTCCTACTTAAGACCAAAGCCCCTATGTCTGTCCTACTTAAGACCAAAGCCCCTATGTCTGTCCTACTTAAGACCAAAGCCCCTATGTCTGTCCTACTTAAGACCAAAGCCCCTATGTCTGTCCTACTTAAGACCAAAGCCCCTATGTCTGTCCTACTTAAGACCAAAGCCCCTATGTCTGTCCTACTTAACACCAAAGCCCCTATGTCTGTCCTACTTAAGACCAAAGCCCCTATGTCTGTCCTACTTAAGACCAAAGCTCCTATGTCTGTCCTACCTAAGACCAAAGCCCCTATGTCTGTCCTACTTAAGACCAAAGCTCCTATGTCTGTCCTACCTAAGACCAAAGCCCCTATGTCTGTCCTACCTAAGACCAAAGCCCCTATGTCTGTCCTACTTAAGACCAAAGCCCCTATGTCTGTCCTACTTAAGACCAAAGCCCCTATGTCTGTCCGACCTAAGACCAAAGCCCCTATATCTGTCCTACTTAAGACCAAAGCCCCTATGTCTGTCCTACTTAAGACCAAAGCCCCTATGTATGTCCTACTTAAGACCAAAGCCCCTATGTCTGTCCTACCTAAGACCAAAGCCCCTATGTCTGTCCTACTTAAGACCAAAGCCCCTATGTCTGTCCTACCTAAGACAAAAGCCCCTATGTCAGCACTACTTAAGACCAAAGCTCCTATGGTCTGTCCTACCTAAGACCAAAGCCCCTATGTCAGCACTACTTAAGACCAAAGCTCCTATGGTCTGTCCTACCTAAGACCAAAGCCCCTATGTCAGCACTACTTAAGACCAAAGCCCCTATGTCAGCACTACTTAAGACCAAAGCCCCTATGTCAGCACTACTTAAGACCAAAGCTCCTATGTCTGTCCTACCTAAAACCAAAGCCCCTATGTCTGTCCTACTTAAGACCAAAGCCCCTATGTCTGTCCTACCTAAGACCAAAGCCCCTATGTCTGTCCTACTTAAGACCAAAGCCCCTATGTCTGTCCTACTTAAGACCAAAGCCCCTATGTCTGTCCTACCTAAGACCAAAGCCCCTATGTCTGTCCTACTTAAGACCAAAGCCCCTATGTCTGTCCTACTTAAGACCAAAGCCCCTATGTCTGTCCTACTTAAGACCAAAGCCCCTATGTATGTCCTACTTAAGACCAAAGCCCCTATGTCTGTCCTACCTAAGACCAAAGCCCCTATGTCAGCACTACTTAAGACCAAAGCTCCTATGGTCTGTCCTACCTAAGACCAAAGCCCCTATGTCAGCACTACTTAAGACCAAAGCTCCTATGGTCTGTCCTACCTAAGACCAAAGCCCCTATGTCAGCACTACTTAAGACCAAAGCCCCTATGTCAGCACTACTTAAGACCAAAGCCCCTATGTCAGCACTACTTAAGACCAAAGCTCCTATGTCTGTCCTACCTAAAACCAAAGCCCCTATGTCTGTCCTACTTAAGACCAAAGCCCCTATGTCTGTCCTACCTAAGACCAAAGCCCCTATGTCTGTCCTACTTAAGACCAAAGCCCCTATGTCTGTCCTACTTAAGACCAAAGCCCCTATGTCTGCCCTACTTAAGACCAAAGCCCCTATGTCTGTCCTACTTAAGACCAAAGCCCCTATGTCTGTCCTACCTAAGACCAAAGCCCCTATGTCAGCACTACTTAAGACCAAAGCTCCTATGGTCTGTCCTACCTAAGACCAAAGCCCCTATGTCAGCACTACTTAAGACCAAAGCCCCTATGTCAGCACTACTTAAGACCAAAGCCCCTATGTCAGCACTACTTAGGACCAAAGCTCCTATGTCTGTCCTACCTAAAACCAAAGCCCCTATGTCTGTCCTACTTAAGACCAAAGCCCCTATGTCTGTCCTACCTAAGACCAAAGCCCCTATGTCTGTCCTACCTAAGACCAAAGCCCCTATGTCTGTCCTACCTAAGACCAAAGCCCCTATGTCTGCCCTACTTAAGACCAAAGCCCCTATGTCTGCCCTACTTAAGACCAAAGCTCCTATGTCTGTCCTACCTAAGACCAAAGCCCCTATGTCAGCACTACTTAAGACCAAAGCCCCTATGTCAGCACTACTTAAGACCAAAGCCCCTATGTCAGCACTACTTAAGACCAAAGCCCCTATGTCAGCACTACTTAAGACCAAAGCCCCTATGTCTGCACTACTTAAGACCAAAGCCCCTATGTCATCCCAAATATAGAAGAACAACAGAAAAGCAATTTAAATATGAAACGCTGTGAACGATAAAACATCTTGCTCTGACGAACCATAGTTGACATCACATGGTGTGGTTTGCGTAAACAAAGATATATAATGTGTGTGCTTTATGTCAATAATTAATCACCGGTGAACCAAACATTGGTGTCAAGAGATTCCCTTTCAATGGAGACAACAGCTAATTTGACCAAATCACTTTTAAAAACAATAATATATATGAACTCAATCTGCTGCTGTGAGGTGAACTCAATCTGCTGCTGTGAGGTGAACTCAATCTGCTGCCGTGAGGTGAACTCAATCTGCTGCTGCCGTGAGGTGAACTCAATCTGCTGCTGCCGTGAGGTGAACTCAATCTGCTGCTGCCGTGAGGTGAACTCAATCTGCTGCTGCCGTGAGGTGAACTCAATCTGCTGCTGCCGTGAGGTGAACTCAATCTGCTGCTGCTGTGAGGTGAACTCAATCTGCTGCTGCCGTGAGGTGAACTCAATCTGCTGCTGCTGTGAGGTGAACTCAATCTGCTGCTGTGAGGTGAACTCAATCTGCTGCCGTGAGGTGAACTCAATCTGCTGCTGCCGTGAGGTGAACTCAATCTGCTGCTGCCGTGAGGTGAACTCAATCTGCTGCTGCCGTGAGGTGAACTCAATCTGCTGCTGCTGTGAGGTGAACTCAATCTGCTGCTGCCGTGAGGTGAACTCAATCTGCTGCTGCTGTGAGGTGAACTCAATCTGCTGCTGTGAGGTGAACTCAATCTGCTGCTGTGAGGTGAACTCAATCTGCTGCTGTGAGGTGAACTCAATCTGCTGCTGTGAGGTGAACTCAATCTGCTGCCGTGAGGTGAACTCAATCTGCTGCTGCCGTGAGGTGAACTCAATCTGCTGCTGCCGTGAGGTGAACTCAATCTGCTGCTGCTGTGAGGTGAACTCAATCTGCTGCGTGAGGTTGGTCTTGGTTTGCATGCGTTCTACGTCATGGACCAGCTCTGCTCAGTTTTGGTCTAAAGTAGTGCACTACATAGGGAATAGGGTGTTCTGGTCTAAAGCAGTGCACTACATAGGGAATAGGGTGCCCTTGTCTAAAGTAGTGCACTACATAGGGAATCGGGTGTTCTGGTCTAAAGTGGTGCACTACATAGGGAATAGGGTGTTCTGATCTAAAGTAGTGCACTACATAGAGAATAGGGTGCCCTTGTCTAAAGTAGTGCACTACATAGGGAATCGGGTGTTCTGGTCTAAAGTAGTGCACTACATAGGGAATAGGGTGCCCTTGTCTAAAGTAGTGCACTACATAGGGAATAGGGTGCCCTGGTCTAACGTAGTGTGCACTACATAGGGAATAGGGTGCCCTGGTCTAAAGTAGTGCACTACATAGGGAATAGGGTGCTCTGGTCTAAAGTAGTGCACTACATAGGGAATAGAGTGCTCTAGTCTAAAGTAGTGCACTACATAGGGAATAGGGTGCCCTTGTCTAAAGTAGTGCACTACATAGGGAATAGGGCCCTGGTCTAAAGTAGTGCACTACATAGGGAATAGGGTGCTCTGGTCTAAAGTAGTGCACTACATAGGGAATAGAGTGCTCTAGTCTAAAGTAGTGCACTACATAGGGAATAGGGTGCCCTTGTCTAAAGTAGTGCACTACATAGGGAATAGGGCCCTGGTCTAAAGTAGTGCACTACATAGGGAATAGGGTGCCATTTCAGAAGCAGCCATAGTCAACATCCTTCTCCATCTTTGAGTTCTGCCTTCTAGTTGAGAGAGAACAATGGCTGGGTGTCTACAATAGAGGCTGGGTGTCTAGATTGAATAGAAAGACTGTAGACTTCCTACATAAAGAAAGGCCAAACAGACATATGAAATCCTGACTGCAGCTGGTGAAAGAAAAATACTATGTCATATAATAATATACGCAACTTAGCAGACACTTTTTTTTTTTTACAAATTTTTCGTATGGGTGGCCCCCCAGCGGAAAGCAAACCCCACAATCATTGGCATTGCAGGCACCTTCAACTGAAGCATACGAACCATACAAGCCTCTTGGTTACCAGATATCAACCACAAAGAATCAGGAGGACCAATGAGCACGGGCCATCGGCCTGCTCTTCCTCAACCATTGTATTCAATGCATCCATCTCAAGCTGAATGCATCAGCGTTTTGAAGGCCTATATGCGTGCGTGTGTAACAGTTTAACTTTAGACCGTTCCCTCGCCCCAACGCGGGCGCGAAACCAGCGACTCTCTGCACACATCAACAACAGTCACCCACGAAGCATCGTTACCCATCGCTCCACAAAAGCCGCGGCCCTTGCAGAGCAAAGGGGAACCGCTACTTCAAGGTCTCAAAGCGAGTGACGTCCCCCGATTGAAACGCTATTAGCGCGCACCACCGCTAACTAGCTAGCCATTTCACATCCGTGACACATGATTCATGAACACATTGCATCTGCGTCTCAGCGGATGTGAGATTTATACATAACGCGTGTTGTGTGAAGCTCTGAACACTGACTGGTTACACACTGTTTCAGCCTGACTGGACTGGGACTGGGGAGGTCCAACCCCCCCAAAATAGCTCTGGACTAAACAATAGAGGACCCCTTCCATGATGGGCGGGGGGGGGGGGATGGGGGGCATTTTGGTTCAAACAAACAGTTCCAACAAAATACCATTCATCAGTATGCAATAAAACAACTTCATCTGGAGACAAAAAAAAACACAAAGTGTATCCACTGTCATTAATGTGTAATGGATTCACGGTGTAAAAAATACATGCTGTTTACCCAATGATTACGACCACACAGAGAGATTCATACACTGATCCTCTCTTTAAAAAGAGACTCAACCATGACTGGTTAAATTAGATTAGAGTGTTGTTCAGCAAAGCTTCCGGGGGCAAGAAAATAACCAAGTTGGGAATTGTTAAATTCTCTAAATATCCAGATTATCTGTGTTTGGGGGGGGGAGGAGGGCTTTTGACCTGACTGTTTCAAGTTTTAAGTTTTAATGTCACATGAACAAGTACAGTGAAATACCTTTCTTGCGAACTTAAAAAACCCAACAATTCAATAATCAATAACAATGTATTCACTAGGAAAACAACACATGAGAAATACGATTAGAAAATATGAAATACACAAAAAATGTAGTTAGTAAGTAAGCATAATGAACTCAGCAGAAAAAGAAACGTCCTCTCACTGTCAACTGCATTTATTTTCAGCAAACTTAACATGTGTAAATATTTGTATGAACATAACAAGATTCAACAACTGAGACATAAACTGAACACGTTCCACAGACATGTGACTAACAGAAATGGAATAATGTGTCCCTGAACAAAAGGGGGGGGGGGGGGGGGGGGGTCAAAATCAAAAGTAACAGTCAGTATGTGGTGTGGCCACCAGCTGCATTAAATACTGCAGTGCATCTCCTCCTCATGGACTGCACCAAATTTGCAGTTACCCCACTCTTCCACCAAGGCACCTGCAAGTTCCCGGATATTTCTGGGGGGAATGGCCCTAGCCAACACCCTCCGATCCAACAGGTCCCAGACGTGCTCAATGGGATTGAGATCCGGGCTCTTCGCTGGCCATGGCAGAACACTGACATCCCTGTCTTGCAGGAAATCACGCACAGAACGAGCAGTATGGCTGGTGGCATTGTCATGCTGGAGGGTCATGTCAGGATGAGCCTGCAGGAAGGGTACCACATGAGGGAGGAAGATATCTTCCCTGTAATGCACAGCGTTGAGATTGCCTGCAATGACGACAAGCTCAGTCCGATGATGCTGTGACACACCGCCCCAGACCACGAAGGGCCCTCCACCTCCAAATCGATCCCTCTCCAGAGTACAGGCCTCGGTGTAACGCTCATTCCTTCGACGATAAACACAAATCCGACCATCACCCCTGGTGAGATAGAACCACGACTCGTCAGTGAAGAGCACTTTTGCCAGTCCTGTCTGGTCCAGCGACGGTGGGTTTATGCCCATAGGTGACGTTGTTGCCGGTGATGTCTGGTGAGGACCTGCCTTACAACAGGCCTACAAGCCCTCAGTCCAGCCTCTCTTAGCCTATTGCGGAGGAATTGTGCGTTCCAACTCGGGCAGTTGTTGTTGCTATCCTGTACCTGTCCTGCAGGTGTGATGTTCGGATGAACCGATCCTGTGCAGGTGTTGTTACACGTGGTCTGCCAATGCGAGGATGATCAGCTGTCCGTCCTGTCTCCCTGTAGCGCTGTCTTAGGCGTCTCACAGTACGGACATCGCAGTTTATTGCCCTGGCCACATCTGCAGTCCTCATGCCTCCTTGCAGCATGGCTAAGGCACGTTCACGCAGATGTGAGCAGGGACCCTGGCCATCTTTCTTTTTGGTGTTTTTCAGAGTCAGTAGAAAGGCTTCTTTAGTGTCCTAAGTTTTCATAACTGTGACCTTAATTGCCTACCGTCTGTAAGCTGTAAGTGTCTTAACGACCGTTCCACAGGTGCATGTTCATTCATTGTTTATGGTTCATTGAACAAGCATGGGAAACAGTGTTCAAACCCTTTACAACAAAGATCTGTGAAGTTATTTGGATTTTTACAAATTAGTCCTGAAAAAGAGACGTTTTTTTTTTTGCTGAGTTTATATACAGAAAATATGTAAAAACTCAATTCCAGTACCATATTAACAATGTACAGGGATACTGGAGTGATGGAGGTAGATATGTATAGGGGACAGGGATACTGGAGTGATGGAGGTAGATATGTATAGGGGGAAGGGGACAGGGACACTGGAGTGATGGAGGTAGATATGTATAGTGGTAAAGGTGATACTGGAGTGATGGAGGTAGATATGTATAGTGGTAAAGGTGATACTGGAGTGATGGAGGTAGATATGTATAGTGGTAAAGGGGATACTGGAGTGATGGAGGTAGATATGTATAGGGGGAAGGAGACAGGGATACTGGAGTGATAGGGTTAGATATGTATAGGGGTAAGGAGACAGGGATACTGGAGTGATGGAGGTAGATATGTATAGGGGGAAGGAGATACTGGAGTGATGGAGGTAGATATGTATAGGGGGAAGGAGACAGGGATACTGGAGTGATGGAGGTAGATATGTATAGGGGGAAGGAGACAGGGATACTGGAGTGATGGAGGTAGATATGTATAGGGGGAAGGAGACAGGGATACTGGAGTGATGGAGGTAGATATGTATAGGGGGAAGGAGACAGGGATACTGGAGTGATGGAGGTAGATATGTATAGGGGTAAGGAGACAGGGATACTGGAGTGAAGGAGGTAGATATGTATAGGGGGAAGGTGACAGGGATACTGGAGTGAAGGAGGTAGATATGTATAGGGGTAAGGAGACAGGGATACTGGAGTGATGGAGGTAGATATGTATAGGGGTAAGGAGACAGGGATACTGGAGTGATGGAGGTAGATATGTATAGGGGGAAGGTGACAGGGATACTGGAGTGAAGGAGGTAGATATGTATAGGGGTAAGGTGACAGGGATACTGGAGTGATGAAGGTAGATATGTATAGGGGGAAGGAGACAGGGATACTGGAGTGATGGAGGTAGATATGTATAGGGGTAAGGAGACAGGGATACTGGAGTGATAGGGTTAGATATGTATAGGGGTAAGGAGACAGGGATACTGGAGTGATGAAGGTAGATATGTATAGGGGGAAGGAGACAGGGATACTGGAGTGATGGAGGTAGATATGTATAGGGGACAGGGATACTAGAGTGATGGAGGTAGATATGTAAGGGGAGAAGGGGACAGCGATACTGGAGTGATGGAGGTAGATATGTATAGGGGGAAGGAGACAGGGATACTGGAGTGATGGAGGTAGATATGTATAGGGGACAGGGATACTGGAGTGATGGAGGTAGATATGTATAGGGGACAGGGATACTGGAGTGATGGAGGTAGATATGTATAGGGGGAAGGGGACAGCGATACTGGAGTGATGGAGGTAGATATGTATAGGGAGAAGGGGACAGCGATACTGGAGTGATGGAGGTAGATATGTATAGGGGGAAGGAGACAGGGATACTGGAGTGATGGAGGTAGATATGTATAGGGGGAAGGGGACAGGGACACTGGAGTGATGGAGGTAGATATGTATTGGGGGAAGGGGACAGGGATACTGGAGTGATGGAGGTAGATATGTATAGGGGGAAGGGGACAGGGATACTGGAGTGATGGAGGTAGATATGTATAGGGGACAGGGATACTGGAGTGATGGAGGTAGATATGTATAGGGGGAAGGGGACAGGGACACTGGAGTGATGGAGGTAGATATGTATAGGGGACAGGGATACTGGAGTGATGGAGGTAGATATGTATAGGGGACAGGGATACTGGAGTGATAGGGGTAAATATGTATAGGGGACAGGGATACTGGAGTGATGGAGGTAGATATGTATAGGGGGAAGGAGACAGGGATACTGGAGTGATGGAGGTAGATATGTATAGGGGGAAGGTGACAGGGATACTGGAGTGATGGAGGTAGATATGTATAGGGGGAAGGAGACAGGGATACTGGAGTGATAGGGGTAGATATGTATAGGGGGGAGGTGACAGGGATACTGGAGTGATGGAGGTAGATATGTATAGTGGTAAAGGTGACAGGGATACTGGAGTGATGGAGGTAGATATGTATAGGGGTAAGGGGACAGGGATACTGGAGTGATGGAGGTAGATATGTATAGGGGGAAGGGGACAGGGATACTGGAGTGATGGAGGTAGATATGTATAGTGGTAAGGTGACAGGGATACTGGAGTGATGGAGGTAGATATGTATAGGGGGAAGGGGATACTGGAGTGATGGAGGTAGATATGTATAGGGGGAAGGGGAAGGGGATACTGGAGTGATGGAGGTAGATATGTATAGGGGGAAGGGGACAGGGATACTGGAGTGATGGAGGTAGATATGTACAGGGGGAAGGGTGACTAGGAAACAGGATATATGATAAACAGAGTAGCAGCAGCTTGCGGGTGGGTAAAGTCAGTATAAATGGATGTGCATTTTATGTGTGAGTGAGCAGATGGAGTGAGGGGGTGTGTGTGTGTGTGTGTGTGTGTGTGTGTGTGTGTGTGTGTGTGTGTGTGTGTGTGTGTGTGTGTGTGAGTATAAAGACAAATGCAAATAGTGAAATAAAAGGTCAATAAAGATACAAGGTAAAACTCGGTCCGTGTAGCTATTTCGTTAGCGATTTATCAGTCGAAATGCTTGGAGATAGAAGCTGTTCCAGAACCTGTTGGAGTCAGACTACCTCTTGCTGTGCGGCAGCAGAGAAAATATTTAAATGGCTTGGGTGGTTGGAGTCTTTGACGATTTTCTGGGCATTTTTTTCCCACACCGCCTGATCTAGAGGTCCTGGAAGGCAGGGAGCTCGGCCCCAGTGATGTACTGGACTGTCCCCACAACCCTCTGTAGCGCCATGTGATCGAGGACGATGCTATAGCCGTACCAAGCAGTGATGCAGCCAGTCAAGATGCTGTCAATAGTACAGCTGTAGACCCTTTGTAGGATTCGAGGGCCCATGTCAAACTTGTTCAACGTCCTGAGGGGGGAAGAGGCGCTGTCGTACCTTCTTCACCACTATGCGTGTGTGTTTGGACCATTTGAAGTCTTTAGTGATTTGGACATCAAGGAACTTGAAGCTGTCAATCTGCTCCCCAGCCGGTCCAAATGTCAGTCGTGAAGCTCATAGTAGTGACACTGTTACTGTGTAAATCCGGTAGGGCAACATCTGAAAAATAACTCACTTGATAGTGTGTACCGGTGCTCGACCAGTCGTCGACTACCAACATCACACACACGACAGAGAACGGTTGATTGTTTAAGGGAAATTAATTCCAAAATCTTGGTGTTAATGGATTTCGCCTTTGAGTCGCTCTCGCTGAAATGTTCTTACTTTTTCAAATGACTGCTGGACTTGCCGACTGCTCGATCCACACAGCAGACATTGTGGGCTAGGTTAGGAATGCTGTGTTGCACATATAGCGCAACATTTTTACGTGGCGTCATTACGTCATGTAGGTATGGCACGTCAGCTTTGACATCGGTTTAGCACATCGGCGTTAAACTAGACATTTGGCCGATGTCGATGTGGTATTTTTAGCTAATATCGTCCGATTCCGATATGTTCACCAATATATCGTGCATCCCTAATACACACAGATCGAAAAGTAAAAGAATGGAATTAACAAATATATAAATATCAGAATGATGTAGATCGGAGTCGAGAGTATAAATACACTGCTCAAAAGAATAAAGGGAACACTTAAACAACACAATGTAACTCCAAGTCAATCACACTTCTGTGAAATCAAACTGTCCACTTAGGAAGCAACACTGATTGACAATACATTTCACATGCTGTTGTGCAAATGGAATAGACAAAAGGTGGAAATTATAGGCAATTAGCAAGACACCCCCAAAACAGGAGTGATTCTGCAGGTGGTGACCACAGACCACTTCTCAGTTCTATGCTTCCTGGCTCATGTTTTGGTCACTTTTGAATGCTGGCGGTGCTCTCACTCTAGTGGTAGCATGAGACGGAGTCTACAACCCACACAAGTGGCTCGGGTAGTGCAGCTCATCCAGGATGGCACATCAATGCGAGCTGTGGCAAGAAGGTTTGCTGTGTCTGTCAGCGTAGTGTCCAGAGCATGGAGGCGCTACCAGGAGACAGGCCAGTATATCAGGAGACGTGGAGGAGGCCGTAGGAGGGCAACAACTCAGCAGCAGGACCGCTACCTCCGCCTTAGTGCAAGGTGGAGCACTGCCTGAGCCCTGCAAAATGACCTCCAGCAGGCCACACGTATGTGTGTATGTATGTATGTACACACAGCAATAGTTGAATAGGATTGCATTGACTAGAATACAGTAATTCCATTATTAAAGTGACCAGTAATTTCATGTGTATTTGCATAGGACAGCAGCCTCTAAGGTGCTGGGTTGAGGAATCAGAAGCAAGAGTATGCCTCCATGTCACCAGGCTCCTATTGCCTCTGTAACGCCGGCGTTTCCAATTGGGTAGCCATGAAAAATCGGGTTGGAATAACAGAGAGAGCCCAAGGCAGATGAGTCAAAGTCAAAGTTGAAGCCGGAATTGGTGTAAATAACTGACCAGGTGAATCCAGGTGAAAGCTATGATCCCTTATTGATGTCACTTGTTAAATCCACTTCAATCAGTGTAGATGAAGGGGACGGGACATGTTAAATAAGGACTTTTAAACCTTGAGACAATTGAGACATGGATTATGTCTGTGTGCCACTCAGAGGGTGAATGGGTAAGACAACATAATTAAGTGCCTTTGAACGGGTTATGGTAGAAGCTTCCACCGGTTTGAGTGTGTCAAGAACTGCAACGCTGCTGGGTTTTTCACGGTCAACAGTTTCCCGTGTGTATCAACAAGGGTCCACCATTCTTAAAGCCAACTTGAAAGAACTGTGGGAAGCATTAGATTCAACTTGGGTCATCATCCTAGGGTTTCTGGCACCGACATTCTGGTCAATACTTTTGTCTACAGTATTACCAAAAATGCTAACAAAATTAGCACAAGTAATAGCGAATTTCCATGGAGGCTGCTAGCTAAATAGGCTAACGAGCGCAAAGAAAGGCAATCCTGGTCATAAAGTTATACATGTATAGTATAGGTAGGCGATACCGAATGTCCTTTTTGGTGAGTTTGGACATTTACAAGCAAAATGTGAATGAGAGACATACAGTACTGGCTCCTGAGTAGCATGTATGCCCGCTGTGTTTGTGTGGAGTCTGGAGTCGCTAGGGTCCTAGCGAAAGATAGCAGTGGCAAGCTGTACAGATAACTCATCCAAAGGGCTTTGACTTCTCAAACACGGCGAAAAGCTAACACAATAATGATTCCACAGTCACCTTATTAAATTCAACCATTTACTTTTATAGCAAGTTAAACGTAGCGTTCGCGTTAATGCAGAATTCCTAGTTTTTTTTGTTTTGTGAAAATAAAAATAAATAAAAATAATCATAAATACAGAAAGAAATATCTTGTGTTTTGTTTTTTAGATCTAAAAATGGTTCTGGTTGTAATTTCTGCATCAGACCAATGTTATGCTTTAGTTGTACCTTTTCCACTTGGATGACAATTCATTCAGCAGACACAAAACTAATTTCCTTTCTCCAGTTAAATGCAAGATAACATTATTTTATTTATTTTTTTAAACATAATGAATTGTAGCTGACTATACGATGGCCGTGAATCGTTTTTTTGCAACAAAAAAAGAAAAAAAAGACCAGGCTTTTTTCATCGTAAGCTCATTGAGCCGACTCGTGTGGCTACTGGCCAAGCAGCGTTGCACTTCTGTCGTCATCTGATGAAAATGAAGCTGTTTTCAGCTGAATGTGTTGCATGAATGCATTTCTGTGAAGGAAAACTATAGTTGCACGTCCCTGATCACTGTACTGATGCAAAAAACATTGTTGATTTCCAATATAAAGTCAACAATATTGACCCCT
Source organism: Salvelinus fontinalis (assembly GCF_029448725.1). Taxonomy (NCBI): domain Eukaryota; kingdom Metazoa; phylum Chordata; class Actinopteri; order Salmoniformes; family Salmonidae; genus Salvelinus; species Salvelinus fontinalis. The sequence continues at coordinate 25,017,903 of NC_074687.1, forward strand.
GTCAAGACACACCTGGACTCACCTGTTCCCGTGTTCTCCCAATGTGCTATTTACAAACAAACACACGACAGGCTCAATTTTTCTGGGGAACTACAATAAAGCTACTTAATGAAATGAAGAACACGATCTGCTTTATCTCCTAACATATTGCACAAGTCGCCTGTTAATTTACTTAAAAATTAACTACAGATGTTACAATGTAAAGAAGAAGAACAGACAGTTTCAACGGTATTGAAAAACCATCCTGTTGCCTTTTCAAAATACCCCGGTATGTATACGGTATACCGCCCAAGACTACAGGATCCCTGTGGAACGTTGACACCTTGTGGACGTGCACGCCCCGACGAATTGAGGCTGTTATCAGGGCAAAAGGGGGGAGGGGGCGCAACTCAATATTATGAAAGTGTTCCTAATGGTCTGTACACCACTCAGTGTATGAACTCAATTGTACATGTTTGGCTCTCTCTCCCCCTCTACATCTCCCTGTCCCTCTCACTCTCTCCCCCTCTACATCTCCCTGTCCCTCTCACGCTCTCTAACTCTCTCTCCCCCTCTACATCTCCCTGTCCCTCTCCCTGTCCCCCTGCCTCCCCCTCTCTCTCTCCCTCCCTCTCTCCCTCCCCCTCTCCCTCCCTCTTTCTCCCTCCCTCTTTCTCACTCTCTCTCCCCCTCTCCATCCCCCTGTCCCCCTCCCTCCCTCCCCCTCTCCCTCCCTCCCCCTCTCCCTCCCTCTCCCTCCCTCCCTCCCCCTCTCCCTCCCTCCCTCCCCCTCTCCCTCCCTCTCTCCCTCCCTCCCTCCCCCTCTCCCTCCCTCCCTCCCCCTCTCCCTCCCTCTCCCTCTCTCTCTCCCTGTCCCCCTCCCTGTCCCCCTCCCTCCCCCTCTCCCTCCATCTCCCTGTCCCCCTCCCTCCCCCTCTCCCTCCATCTCCCTGTCCCCCTCCCTCTCTCTCTCCATCTCCCTGTCCCCCTCCCTCTCTCTCTCCATCTCCCTGTCCCCCTCCCTCCCTCCCTCCCGCCCGCCCGCCCTCCCTCCCTCCCTCTCTCTCTAATGTAAAGGAATATATCCACGGTTGAGAATAATGCGTGAGGGAAAGGGTTTTGACGTCAGACGGGAGGCAAAGTGTCTCTCTGGTATCTTTTTGTAAAAGCTTTGTGCATCACTGAATGTCTGTCCCCCCTAAGGCCAAGTTGTGTGGACAATACTGCAACAAGCAAAACCATCGATTTCCAGAACATTCCAACAAGTCCGCTTGGCCGCTGCTCACCACCAAATTGAGAAGGAAAAACAAATAGTATAAACTTTTCAGTATCAAGTCCGTAGATATTTATGCTTCGTATACATCATATCAGCATTACATCTGTAGATATTTATGCTTATACAGTATTATATATATATACACACATCCTGATGAAACCACAAGTCATCACTGATCATCTAATTCCCATTAGGTTGAATGACTGTAGCAAGGGTGGACAACATGTGTTTGATATACAGAACCAGTTTGGACACACCTACTCATTCCAGGGGTTTTCTTTATTTGTACTATTTTATACATTGTAGAATAATAATGAAGACATCAAAACTATGAAATAACACATATGGAATCAGGTAGTAAACCAAAAAAGTGTTAAACATATAGAAAATATATTTTTTATTTGAGATTCTTCAAAGTAGCCACCCTTTGCCTTGATGACAGCTTTGCACACTCTTGGCTTTCTCTCAACCAGCTTCTTTAGGTAGTCACCTGGAATGCATTTTAATTAACAGGTGTGCCTTATTAAAAAGTTAATTTGTGGAATTTCTTTCCTTCTTAATGCATTTCAGCCAATTAGTTGTGTTGTGACAAGGTAGGGGTGGTATACAGAAGATAGCCCTATTTGGTAAAATACCAAGTCCATATTATGGCAAGAACAGCTTAAATAAGCAAAGAGAAACGACAGTACATCATTACTTTAAGACATGAAGTTCAGTCAATACGGAAAATGTCAAGAGCTTTCTTCAAGTTCCGTCACAAAAACCATCAAGTCCTCTGATGAAACTGGCTCTCATGAGGACCGCCACAGGAAAGGAAGACCCAGAGTTACCTCCGCTGCAGAGGATAAGCTCATAACCAGCATCAGAAAGTGCAGACCAAATAAATGCTTTACAGAGTTCAGGTAACAGACACATCTCAACAGCAACTGTTTAGAGGAGACTGTGTGAATCAGGCCTTCGTGGTCGAATTGCTGCAAAGAAACCACTACTGAAGGACACTGTATGTGTTATTTCATAGTTTTGATGTCTTCACTATTTTTCTACATTGTACAAAATAGTAAAAATGAATAAAAAAACCTTCAATGAGTAGGTGTGTCCAAACCTTTGACTGGTGCTGTAAACACAACAACAACAACAAGGAAAAATAAACATTAAGATGTTGTTTTTTTATCCCAGATGTAAATCCCTAGGGTCTACTGCAGCTGCTCATTGTAAAGGATAAACTTCCATGTTGAACAGACAGACACACAGACACACAGACACACAGACACACAGACAGACAGACACACAGACAGACAGACACACAGACAGACAGACAGACACACAGACAGAGACAGACAGACAGACACACAGACAGACAGACAGACACACAGACAGAGACAGACAGACAGAGACAGACAGACAGACAGAGACAGACAGACAGACAGACAGACAGACAGACAGACATAGACAGAGACAGACAGACACACAGACAGACAGACAGACAGACAGACACACAGACAGACAGACAGACAGACACACAGACAGACAGACAGACAGACAGAGACAGACAGAGACAGAGAGACAGACAGACAGAGACAGACAGACAGACAGACAGACAGACACAGACAGACAGACAGACAGACACAGACAGACAGACAGAGACAGACAGAGACAGAGACAGACAGAGACAGAGACAGACAGAGACAGACAGAGACAGACAGAGACAGACAGAGACAGACAGAGACAGACAGAGACAGACAGAGACAGACAGAGACAGACAGAGACAGACAGAGACAGACAGAGACAGACAGAGACAGACAGACAGACAGAGACAGACAGAGACAGACAGAGACAGACAGAGACAGACAGAGACAGACAGACAGACAGAGACAGACAGACAGAGACAGACAGACTGTATAGTCAGTACAGTAATCATCCTCATCTCTGTGAACAACACTTCACTCTAAGTTTCTCTGCTATTGAAAAAAACAAACCGAGCAACACAGAATTCAATAGAATCTCTCTGCTTTAAGGTAACTAACTACCTTGTCCTCCATCATTCCTCCCTACTGCAACTCACTGGGGTCTGATTACCTGCAAATGAACATGAGCATTTCAACATCTTGCATAAGATCACCCTGCTCAACCAGCATGATGAAACCCCACATGGGAGGCATTGGGATGGAGACCGGGAGGATTCAGAAGACAAGTGGAGGCCCACTTAGTATAATGGCATAAATATATATAAATATAATTTTGCTAGGACTGTCTGTGAGTGGTCACCATGAAAAGATGAACAACCTGCCCATGCCAACCTGCCCATGCCAACCTGCCCATGCCAACCTGCTGATTAGAAGGTCTTGTGTTCAATCAGCAACTATTGCATTTATTCACACTTTTATAGTTCCATCAGCTGGGGGGGGGGGGTTATTAAACAACTATACTGAAAAAATATATATATAATGATAAAATGAAAAATATAAAACGCAACGTGCAACAATTGCAACAATTTTATGCCAATTGCACACTCCCTCAAAACTTGAGACATCTGTGGCATTGTTTTGTGTGACAAAACTGCGCATTTTAGAGTGGCTTTTTGTTGCCCCCAGCACAAGGTGCACCTGTGTAGTGATCATGCTGTTTAATCAGCTTCTTGATATGCTATCTAGGTGGATTATCTTGGCAAAGGAGAAATGCTCACTAAAAGGGATGTAAACAAAAACAAAATTGTGCAACAACAGTTTAAAGAAATACGTTTTTTTGCTCGTAAAAACAATTTCTGGGATCTTTTATTTCAGCTCATGAAAAATGGGACAAACATTTTTCATGTTGCATTTATATTTTTGTTCATTATATGCTAATTTACCGACGTGGATTCAATTACTTGAATTCCTTTTAGTTTTTTTGTGAGCCCAATGCGATGAAAAAATCAAATCATTCATGAGAGAAATCAAGTCAAAGACTATGTGGGACGCTGGGCTGGAGGGAGTTGTAGTTTTCATTAAGCAAATATTCAACATAGTTCAGCGCAGAAACATGGTCATTAACTACAATGCCCATAATCCATTGCGGCTGTTATTTCTGGATGGGACAGAGACGGATACACTTTTACGTATACTACATTAGGATAGAGATACACACAGACCGCATGAGAGAGAAATGTACACAACGAGAGGGATAGAAACAGTTTGTGAATGTATTATCTACTTGGAAGAACTAGTCAAATTATTTCACCAGAAATATCAGGGTGCAATTTTGGATGCTTTGTTAGTCTGATGGCAATAATACGGTGTGACGCCTGTCAAAGGAAGTGACCTCACAATGTATCCATCCAAACACCATAAGGACATCTGATTATGTACGCGTCATTTCCTCCTAGTCCGGCCTGATTTGTTATTCCGTTTCAGTCGTTACATTGTTTGTTTGTTATCTGGGACTCGGCTCTAGCCCCAGATGGAACTCCAAATGTATAGGTCGGAGGTCAGAGATCAGAGTGAGTATGTAAGTCAACATCATCCAAGAAACTTCTATTAATTCAGTTGTCACGTTGGATAATGTCAACGAGGTATGACTGGCTGGACGTCAGTCAGTAAAGAACATCTGAGACTCACTTTTGTGAATTCTCCCTGAAGCGCTTAAGAAAATAGATTTATTTTCTACATGTTGAGGGGTTAGAGAGAGTGTGTAAGTCAACATCATCCTAGTCTATTAATTCAGTTGTCATGTTCAATAATGTCAGCACGGTCGTTGTAAGTAAAGTTTAAAAAAAACATCTTTAGACTCACTTTGTGATTATTGTAATAGATACCTATTGTTATCTATCTTCTTGAAACGTTATATTATTGTCAACTCGCTAGGTTTCCAGCCAAGCTTCTAATGGGCTTAAAGTACATGTCGGATCAAAAAAATGACCGATGGAAACGGAACATTTGTCGGTAAACATTCCAAACGTCGACAAAACAAAAATAACCTAGACAAGGTGGGATCTTTTTGTTTCTGTAAAATGTATTATGCTATAAATGTCAGTGCAAAGGCTTTCATGCGTAAATATTGTTATAATAACCATCCTATCGAAGTAAACTTTGCGTCATGTGATGATGTGTTGTGTGGTCCTCCCACTACGACTCGAGAAACCGTGCAGTTTATCAGGCTGCAGGTTAAATACGTGATGATGTGTTGTGTGGTCCTCCCACTACGACTCGAGAAACCGTGCAGTTTATCAGGCTGCAGATTAAATACGTGATGATGTGTTGTGTGGTCCTCCCACTACGACTCGAGAAACCGTGCAGTTTATCAGGCTGCAGATTAAATACGTGATGATGTGTTGTGTGGTCCTCCCACTACGACTCGAGAAACCGTGCAGTTTATCAGGCTGCAGATTAAATACGTGATGATGTGTTGTGTGGTCCTCCCACTACGACTCGAG